>NC_089799.1:34962113-35064613 GCF_040412425.1 Macrobrachium rosenbergii | reverse complement strand
TATATATATATATATATTTTATTTTATTTTTTTTTTTTGTGTTTGCGTATGTGTGTACGTGTGTGAGTGCGTGTGTGTGCTTGATTTCAATATCGAGTGTATGGGAACCAAGAACAAACAGATATAATTGGTTTGAATTAGTGTTCATGACTATGCATATGTAAGTTTACGAATATGTTTCTTAATAAACAAAAATTCCCTGATTGATGTTTAAGTCTTGCTCATACAATATTATTATGATCCTAAACTGATATGATTAAGGGAGAGCTGTTCCATTATCGAAATCGTAAACGCGATTTCGATGTTCTCAATACGTATGCATCAGGAAAAGGCAAACTGATATAATACTCTTCCTTTGCACTGAAAATTAGCGTGCTTCAAAAGAGGTAGTGTAGCGGAAATATTTAATGATTGTAGATTTGAGGTTTTAAACTACACGAAATTAGTCACAATGTAGAGAGAGAGAGAGAGAGAGAGAGAGAGAGAGAGAGAGAGAGAGAGAGAGAGAGAGAGAGAAGAGAGAGAGGCAGTAGTTGCATTAAAGGCAATGCAAATAGGATTATGAGTTTTATTTTAGATTCATATTGAACGGTTTCGACCTTATCTGTTTATCAATATGTAGTGTTTGCTTGTTGACTTTGGATACTATTTTTACCAAAATTTGATACTATTTTTACCAAAATTTGTATCTCTTTTCTTCTTTTAACGTGCTTTTTTCCCATTTGTATGGGGTAAACACGGTGCCTTCTTTTGAAGGGCTTTGATTTGGCTTTGGGGCAGACTTTGTAGTCTCGATCGGCTGCCCTGCCTGTCATCGCTTAGACCCCGGTAGTGTACCAGTCACCCGCGCACTTTTCTCCCAGCAGCGAGGAGACGTTGCGCGGTTAGGTCGACAGTCGAGACGTGTGAGGTGTTGTTATGTTTTTAGAAGATGTTGGAGTGGCTTTGTTTGCATGTGTATTAGTCTGTAACACCCATTTGCTTTTAAGCAAACCTATATGTTGATTACATACATAATCCCGGGGTGTCTACACGGGTAGCAAAGTGTCCGCCTCTATGACCGGTCGGCTTCGGATTTGAACCAGCGCCACAGACCTCTAAGAAGTCAGAGGCTGCTGCTCTAACCGACTTGGCCATCGAGTCTCTACCAAAATTTGTATCATCGTAACATAATTTTGTTCTTCTCATCATGTGAATGATAGTTTGTCCTTTTTAAGTTTTAAATATGAAACCATAAATTATATCCTATATCTGAGGATTATTTTGCATCCAAAAGGAATGCGAAGCCATTCCATAAAAAAAAGTATATATATATATATATAATATATATATATATATATATATATATATATATATATATATATATATTTATATATATACACATGTGTGTGTATATTTATATGTATAAATTTAAACTTCTGTCGAACACAGTTAAATTATATTTAAAAGGATATTCATATGTATGTATATATATATACACATATATATATACTGTATGTATATATACATATATATATACACACAAGAGAAGTGAAACGTCGGAGTACTAGATCTTTTACCTTTTAATCTGATGCAGTTTCAAGCAAAATACATACAATGGAACAAAAGATCCGCAAATAAAGACTAGGTTTTACAAACAGCAGCTTGGCAGGGTATAGAGCCATTTTAATGTGTACAAAGTTCATTTTAATGCATTGAAAGGTCAATGCATTTGGACTAAATCTCCATATGAGAGCAGTTGTCGAGATTTAACGCTTGGATAAAACAAGGCGATACACTGGACAGTAATCCATATTTTTAACTACCTTTAGTTTCTCTTTTAAGGTTACTCCGAACATTTTATGCAGGATGGGGTCAGCAGTGTATTGACCTGGGATTAGACTAGTATTATTTTTCTTTGTTATTTGTGTTTATGAAAATTCAAGATGTTTATAGCGCAATATTTTTACTTCTTGTAATATTACTACTGCGGGATGAATCAATTCTATGTTTTTTTTTCTTATATTAAAGTGCAGAAAAAGAGCATTATTCTTTTGGCCAATTACAACTGAATATTTATGTTGTTATTATTCTGACTTTAATCCCTTATTTGTCTTGCCCAAGTAAAATATAGCATCCAACACAGATTTTTTTAAGAATGTTGCTACTCCGGTGAGGGTAATTTCTTGTTAGTTACAATGTTATTTTGTGAAAGATTATATTATGTATTTATTTATAAGTTCGTCAATTTATTTTTCTTTTCTAAAAACTAACCTCTCCTTTCTGTATTTCCTAATACCTTCTGTTCCTTCTTTCAAATGAACACCATATTCTTTGGAAGCTTGAGTTTAAAGTCACTGGCCCCTGTGGTGGGCTTCTTCCATATAAATATGGTTTATATAATGAATAATAATAATAATAATAATAATAATAATAATAATAATAATAATAATAATGAAGGACAATCCCGTGAATATGTTTATCAGGAAAGAATATATGCAGAGACTTGAAGAAGGAGCTGAGCGATTTCATTTTATCATTTGTAAATACAGAACTTTACATAAATGTGGATTTGGTATTTAATAATAATAATAATAATAATAATAATAATAATAATAATAATAATCCAGTAATGAAAAACTCAAAGCTGCAGAGAAACATGACTCCAGTCAAAACTCAACGCCGAAAACATGGGCCACAAACACATGGATAGTACCAATAATCAGATACAGCGCAGGAGTAGTGGAGTGGACGAAGGCTGAACTCCGCAGCACGGACCAGAAAACTAGAAACACAAAGCACCACACCCAAGAGCATATACAGACAGACTATACATAACACGGAAGGAAGCGGGGGAGAGGGCTGCTAAGTAGAGAGGACTGCGTCAACATCAAGAGCAGGGCATTGGGCCAATATCTGAAAACCAGTGAAGACGAGTGGCTAAGGAGTGGTGCATGGGAAGAAGGACTGATAGAAGTAGACGAAGACCCAGAAATATACAGAGACAGGAGAATGAAAAACAAACAGAGGAATGGCACAACAAACCAATAATGGACAGTACATGAGACAAACAAAAAATAACTGGCCAGCGATGAAACATGGCAATGGCTACAGAAGGGGGAACTCAAGATGGAAACAGAAGGAATGCTAACAGCGGCACAAGATCAGGCCCTAAGAACCAGATATGTCCAAAGAACAATAGATGGAAATAACATCTCACCCATATGCAGGAAGTGCAATATGAAAGACGAGACCTTAAACCACGTAGCAAGCAAATGTCCGGCGCTTGCACTGAACCAGTACAAAAAGAGGCATGATTCAGTAGCAAAAGCCCTCCACTGGAGCCTGAGCAAGAAGCACCAGCTAGCTTACGGTACTAAGTGGTACGAACACCAACCTGAGGGATTGATAGAAAACGATCAGGCAAAGATCCTCTGGGACTATGGTATCAGAACAGATAAGGTGAAACGTGCCAATAGACCAGACGTGACGTTGATTGAGAAAATCAAGAAGAAAGTACCACTCATTGATGTGGCAATACCTGGGACACCAGAGTAGATGAGAAACAAAGAGAAAAAATCGATAAGTATCAAGACCTGAAAATCGAAATAAGAAGGATATGGAATATGCCAGTGGAAATTATACCCATAATCATAGGAACACTAGGCACGATCCCAAGATCCCTGAAAAGTTATCTGGAAAAACTAGATGCCGAAGTAGTTCCAGGATTCATGCAGAAAAGTGTGCTACTAGAAACAGTGCACATAGTGAGGAAAGTAATGGACTCCTAAGGAGGCAGGATGCAACCCGGAACCCCACACTATAAAAACCACCCAGTCGAATAGGATGACTGTGATAGACCAAAAAAAATAAAATAATAATAATAATAAAATAAAATAAAATAATAATAATAATAATAATAATAATAATAATAATAATAATAATAACATTTGTTTATTCTTTATGTTCATGAGTGTGCGATTAAGAAACATTAAAGTTATCTATATTTCAGAATAAGATGAGGAAAAAGGGAAAAAGAAGTCTAAGAACATTGGCATAGATGAACGAAAAGGAGACAAAGGATACTTTTAGTTTTCTGAAAAAACTATTGTGCCAGCTTTGTCTGTCTGTCCGCACTTTTTCTGTCCGCCCTCAGATCTTAAAAACTAATGAGGCTAGAGGGCTGCAAATTGGTATGTTGATCATCCACCCTCCAGTCATCAAACACACTAAATTGCAGCTAAATTGCAGCTCTCTAGCCTTAGTAGTATTTATTTTTATTTAAGGTTAAAGTTAGCCATAATCGTGCTTCTGGCAACTTTATAGGACAGGCCACCGCGGCCGGCTGAGAGTTTCGGCGCAGTTTTTACTTGTTTATAGGGTATTCCTCACCTCTATTGTCAGTCTTTCAGAGGAAGAAAATTGTGCATCCTCTACTTCAACCCCAGTTTAATCCCCAGCTCATTTCTTTTACTCTCCAGTGATTCTAGATGAACTGTCTCTGATGCTGAAAATGCTTGTTCCTCATTGGATGGGTTATTATCGTTCTCAGCTAGCACTCTGCTGGATCTGCGTTTGATTCTCCGACCGGCCAATGAAGAATTAGAGGAATTTACTTCTGGTGATAGAAATTCATTTCTCGTTCTAACGTCGTTCGGATTCCACAATAAGCTGTATGTCCCGTTGCTAAGTAACCAGCTGGTTCTTAGCCACGTAAAATAAATCTAATCCTTCGGGCCAGCCCTAGGAGAGCTGTTAATCAACTCATTGGTTTGGTTAAACTAAGGTATATTTAACTTTTAATACCATATTCATCCAAGTAACTGAGCCGAAATACTTAATGTTTGATTAATTCAAAATACTCAACTTTTAGATGTCGTTCCCATATGAGTTGAGTAATAACGTGCAATGGACAAAGTGTGATTTAATGTACGAAATTAATATATTCACACAAATACACTATACATAATGCTATTATTACTGCTTCCCCTAACTCATTCTAAAGATTTGAAAAAACATTTAAAAGTGTCCTTTACCTTCATAACCAAAAAGCAATTCAGCATTATTAGTAGGGACCGAAAAAATAGCGAAAAATTCAACTTTTGCCCGAAATACTTGGAAAGTTCCGCCCGAGGGCATAACATCTCCTAAAAGGGTATCTTCTAAAAATGTATATAGATATATATCTTACGAAAACTTTTTCACGAGCAGAAAATATCGCTTTAAAGCACTTTCCGGCGAACTGCTGAAATGGCCTTTTCTGCTCCCTCTCCAAAAAATATGAAGAAAATAAATAAATATATAAGAGCATCAGGAACAGCGGCTCCCCATCGAGAACGTCTCAACTTTCATAAAATCTCGTATATAAGAAAAAAAAAGGTTAAACCTCTTAGGGGGGTTGCCTGCCTCTCTCTCTCTCTCTCTCTCTCTCTCTCTCTCTCTCTCTCTCATTCAAACCATCATCTCAGACCATCTGAAATTTGGTGGCAACGTCTTACAATATATTTTAGTAATGAATAGTAAGTCCTGACGATGTACCTTTAAGAAATGAACATGTACAACAGCTACGCATAGAACATTTAGGTAAAAGTGTATTATCATCCATTCAGTTAACAATACCTTAAAGCGTGCACATGCAACATAATACATTTTTATCGGGATTATTTTCTAACCAATTGGATATATAGTACTCAAAGATTAACATAAACAGAAGAGTGACTGGCAACAACTCGCGCACTAGATAATATAGTATTACATTTAAAAATAAAATTCACTAATATGAGTATAACGATATAAAACGAAAGAGAAAGTCACACTGCTCTTAGGAATTGCTGACCAACGAAATTAGACTAGTATGCGCTTTATACTTACCCTCGCGCGATGAGGTCCTTCTAGATTTTCCTATAACACTTCAATAAATTAGCAGTAGTAGAAGCAGAGCCTATATAGATATATATATATATATATATATATATATATATATATATATATATATATATATATATATATATATATATATATATGTGTGTGTGTGTGTGTGTGTGTGTGTGTGTGTGTGTGTATAAATATGTATATATAATTTATATATATATATATATATATATATATATATATATATATATATATATATATATATATATATATATATATATATATATATATATATATATGAGCTGCGTCACTTCCAGGCTTCCCATTGGGTTATAACAGGACGCCATGTTTGTTTACATTTAAGGTAAGGTGCACAGCGCTCCAAACGACCATGGGGCCTAACTACTAGCTTAGAGCAAAGCCAATATATACAGGCTCTGCTTCGAGCACTGTAGACAGCAGATTTAAGTTAATATACATATTTTCGATGTTATGATGGAATGATTGAAAGGACAGACATACATTACTTGACTGTACTTGAGTGTGGAACAGACAATATTTGAATACATGACAGGGCCAGTCTAACACCCTTGCCATCACTCAAACTGCATTTTCCTGGCCTAAAGAGCTTTCACAGGTAAAATGCTATTGCCCTTTCAACACACAAACTTCAGTATTAATGAAAATATGTACGTGTGCAATGTCAGTGACTTTTATTTAAACAGCTATGTAGGCAGTCCATACGACATCATGTTATAGCAGTCAACCTCCTCAGCTGACACCATACACCTGTCAAAATTATGGCTACAGAAATGGGTCAAACCTCCAACCCTCACCTAAATGCAATTTATTTTATATAGTTACTTTCTGAGATAAATTCAGCATTCCTGGCTTTTTTACTATTATTAAAAACTTCAATACTTCATTAAAATCGTCTATTAAATATAAAAAAGAAAGTGGAAGCTTATGCACAATGAGGACCTTAGAAAAATAACCTGCCCAACCAACTGGCCTCCTTTACCACATTGTTTTTATTTGTTTACCAGAGCCTTTGATTGTTATTCATTTTACCATGAAGATAATTAACTGAAGATGGATATAGGCTAGTTAGAGCTTTTTGAGCGTTAATCAATCAACTGACTTCTTTCATCCATCTACTTTCATATCTGTCCCATTCTAAAAGAATCCATGTTTCGCATGAAGGTTGCCAGTTTTTTACCATTTTTACTGCACTCACACGCTGCACCTACACTTACTTTCCATCATGCGAGTTTGCTCTTCCACCACTTTTTAATGTTCTGTGACTCTTCTCTTCTCTTCCTGCCATCTAACGTTATATAAGTGCTCTAAAATATCTGTACATAAAAACCACTTCCATTCTTCCATCGTCCATATCAACACTCATTACTCTTTCTCACTTTTTTACATTTACCTCCAAACGATACTCTTGCGAACATTCACTTTCGACCGTCTTTTCTTACAGGCACTTTCAAAATTGTTAACCAGGCTCTGTAGTTCCCTTTTATTATACTTAATCCACGCGGTATCATCTACAAACATTATCCACAAACTTCCACCCTCTCCTAATGTTCATTCTCTGACTTCTCGCATCGCCTCTTTCAGACCAAGAAGCTCATAGCGAGAGAGAGAGAGAGAGAGAGAGAGAGAGAGAGAGAGAGAGAGAGAGATGAGTGTTATAGCAAAGTGTAATCGGAAACTTTTGGCGTATTTGCAGCTAATACTCTAATTCATTTCACAACAAAACACTTTAAAACCTTTTACAGGTCTCTCTCTCTCTCTCTCTCTCTCTCTCTCTCTCTCTCTCTCTCTCTCTCTCTCTCTCTAACTTCTAATGCTCCTACCTGCAACTGAGCAAAACATTTTTGGACATAAATGTTCTGCGGCATCATCAACGGCCATGAAACGAGCATTTGATCTCGCGTAAAATCTCATAAAATCTCGTAAAATTTCATGTTTTCAGCAGCATGCGAAGCTGGATCAGCCTCCCCCCTCCCCTGATCCCCAGCCCCAAGCAACCTGCACAACCCTCTCCCGTTCCTTCCCCTCTTTCTCCGGTTCATATGTCATTCTGTTCAATTTTGTGTGCTTCACACACTTTCACTTTAATCTTTTTGTCATGATTATTTCATCTCATTCTCGTTTCCTCCCCTTCTGTATTTTCCTCACAATTATATTTCTGGTCGCCTCTCAGTGTTCATTTTTTCTGTACTTAAACGGAAACACTGCTGCTCCTCTTTTTTTTTTTTTTTTATCCTTCCCATACGAGTTCCTGAAACTTTCCTCATTCTGTACTGTTTCCTCATAGCTCTCATTTTCTTTTTTTTAGCAGTAGCTTTTTCTCCTAGGTTTCCCTTCCCCTTCTAAAGAATTACCCGATGTTTGGAAAGGCAAAGGTGATGACTGCCGACATAGCGAACGTTCATATACATACATACACACACACACACACACACACACACACACATATATATATATACATATATATATATATATATATATATATATATATATATATATATATATATATATATATATATATATATATATATATATATATATATATATATATATATATATATATATATATATATAATATATATATATACAGTATATGTAAAGTGTGTCTATTTTTCTTTGCCAGGATAATTTGCCCTGAAAAAATGATGTAAAACAGATACAAAAATATATAAATATACTTTAAATATATTGGCAAATAATACTAATTCTCAAGTGCAAGCCAGCGCCGCCATATGATTTACAAAATGCTTGAAACATTTCGCAAATTCACATGCCAGAATCAGTAATAATCTTGTCAACGCCTGCCAGTCAGAAATGTTTTGTATGAACCAATTACATGAAAATCTATACGGAATAAAGGGGCATATTGTCCTTGCGACGACCTAGCTCCGTATTTTTGTCTGTTATTTATTACGTGACCAATGTAAATTGTCATGGCAAAATGATATTCATACGTCATGAGAATGGAGAAAAACTTTTACAAAAATGGTGAAAGAGAGATAGACATTCTTTTTAATGACACCACATCGGGAATATGCCTGTTGCCCTGATATTTTGATTATCATTGTCACTGGAGTTGTCAAACTCTCTGACGATGGGAACCCTATTAGGATGAGGATATGCAGCGCAAAACAGACCTCAACATTATGTTTTCACTTCATTCTTTCACCAGAGGTACAAAGTTTCAGACATCTGTCCATCTTCATGAAACTTAAATATTTACATCTGTAAGAAGAAACACTTGACTGAAACATTCAAGATATAGGCTAAGCAAAGTTATGAAAAAGTGTCTTCTGCTTTAGGCAGAGTTATCAGCATCTAAAGTGGATTTGATTTTCATTCTACGTAAATGTGCTAATAAACGTAGCTTTTTTTCGAGCCTAGATTTACGTAAAACTTTAAAATCTGATGTCTAACAGAGCTTTTGAGCTCAAAGGGTATTCGTTCAAGGACCTTTCTGTCTGTGGGTAAGCCCCGTCGGTCACCTATAAGAGAACTTTGTCATGCCGTTCGTAGCATTATTTTAAAATCAGAGACATTAAAATAATGTTACGAAAGGCACGACAAAGTTGACTTATAGGGGACCCTTTGAACTCAAAAGCTCTGTTAGACATCAGTTTTATGGAACTATCCCAATGTTCGGAACCAGATTACAAACCCACAGGATTGTTTATGACAATTAAACACATTCTGTTCAAGGAATCGTATAACGTTATTAGGTTACCATTTTTGAAATTTAATGTAATCTCTGTCTTTAATATTTGAAATCGTAGTCATGACAAAATCTTGTTCAGTAGCAACGCAAGTACAAAGATATATAGGTATAGAACCTACCAACACTGCAGATACGTTTTATGCTCCAATATCTTTGATCTACACAATATAATTGAAGCTCTCTTGCTCATTATTCTGGTTTCAGTGATCTTGATGGCTTTTTTTTTTTTTTTGCTATTTTTGTAAAGTAGAAAGCACAAACGAAAAAATCAAAAGTTGGTTAGTAAATGGAATATTCAAAGTAGTTGCGAGGTGTTTTTTATGACTTTTTTATATGTCACGTTATTCGTATTAGGAAAATGGCCTTCTTATTAATAACAATCTTCTGATTCAATCTCAGAATTTCTAACACAGTGCTTTGAATCAAAAGTTTTACATGAGCAGGACAGCCTAACCCCATGTCAGTCGCCTACCAGCATACACTATGTATAGGTATACTGACACTTTAGCAAAGTAATGCAGGAAATAGAATTGCAAAAGTGGAAGGTCGACATAAAGTCAAGAACATAAGTCAAAAACACAAAGTCTGTAAAGACAAACTAGACCCGTATTGATTTTTTCCTACAGAAACTGGTACCATATTGTTATACTTAGGGTGCTAGATTGCTGCTATCCTGAGCTTGATGTAATATTCAAAACTAATGTTATTTTTGCTTCTCCGCTTAAGCATACAAGTGACATGAACTTCAGTTTGTTGAGACGATCAATTGTCTTGATATAAACTATGAAAAATGCAGAAGGTTTTAAAGTAACTTAAGAATTATGTCGATGTGGAATGTGAGGCATGTTGGATGAATAATCCAAAATACATGCCAGATGGGTGAATGGTTACCATTCCGACCATGAAAAACAGGAAATACCTTTCCGTTCTACTTTAAATTCCAAAATGACATTGGACGGGAAGTCAAATATAAAGAAATTATACAAAAACTTTAGAGTAAACCACATGGTTTAGTTCCTTTGCGGTGCTAAGAAAACCTATAATCAGGTTAGCTGAAACATTAAAAGGCCAAATGACTCCAGGTGAATCCATATATTATTTTAGCAATAAATATGAGTCCCTTTTTGCTGATTTTTTTTTTTTTTTTTTTTTTTTTGATGACTGGAAAGAAATTTCAGGAACAGCCAAAATTACTTATATTGAGAAAAAATCCGCAAATAGAAAAAAATAGAGCAAATAGATATATATATTTAAAAAATATATATATAAACTTTGAGAACACTTGTAGATATAGCAGTCTCTCTGAAATATATTTGACGTTAACGACCTCCCCAGTTACCCACTCTCTGAGACGAGCGGTGTAGGTCGAAGTTGAAATATGTTCCCAAAAATCTTAAGTCGTTTTCCCTTCGTTGTAACATATTACCTGTGATGGCTTTTTGTTGATGTTATTATTCACAATAATATCATTAACATCCTCAGTTTTCAGTGCAAAAAATGTATAGGTATTGAAGACCAACTTTCCACTATAAAATACACTTAAAGTCAGGTGCTTTTGTTCACTCATGAATGTGATGTATTTTTCTATTGTAGTTGTAGTATAGCACAATGCACATTTGCTAAATAAACTGCACGTGTGTCGTCCTAAAACTCACAAAAAAAGATAAAGTTGTTTAAAGCTACTAGTATGAAAACAACTGTATGTCGCAAAAAAAAAAAAAGTCCTACAGTGCACGTGGCCCATATTTACAAAGTGAGAAACAAAATAAACTTGATGGACAAGAACACAACGAGTTCTGATTGGCCAATGCAAATTATCTGACACTATTTTTTTTTTCTTCACCAGCACATATGCCCGAGCAGCGTTCTCCCCAATAAGGGATGAAATCTTGGTTGCAATGATGTGACTTTCCATTTCCTAAAAATCTGAATTCTGTCAAATTCCCTGCACAATGTCATAGGGCAAGGTTTGAGGGGCTATATTCGTAACAATAAAAAGAAAAAAAAATCAATCATTCCCCTAGAGGCAAATAGTTGCACCAGTGCATAACTATCTTCGTGAGATACATGGAGTGTCCATTTACATACAAGCAACCTGAAAATATTGTTGCAGGGTCAGTTTTTAAAAGTTGATTGATAAAACAACATTTTAGTAAGACTAAAGGCTGATGCCTCTTCAACTGGATCGGCATGTTAGATATTTCCAATGATGTTGTTGTCCTCTTTCACATCCAGTTAAGGCAGTTGCCTAAAACTGTGATGTGCCACGCTTCTGTCTAACATTCGGCCCTATTTGCACAACCAAATTTTCAACGAAAATGACTGGGGATTAATTTTTATGTATGAAAAAAGCGATGAAGTTAAGATATAGCTCCATGAAGTTGAGAAATTCATTTGGACATTACAGTGCTTCATCTTTGTTGAAACAGCCAATGGACTTGTCAAGACAAATATCAATGAGTGAGTTGTCCAGCAGTAGTGGATTTCTTGTAAAAATACTGTTATTTTGGTATAAAATTCCTCCTTTACTTAGTTACATGAAGTGCCTGTAGTGCAGGAAAATGTTAGGAAAGACAAAGGCAGCTAAATTTTTCTTACTTTACAATTATGGAGTGTTGCCTGATACTCCTGTAATTTTTATCAGCTCCCTAAATAACTCCTTAGCCACCATATGCAACTTTCACAAAATCCAGTGTCATTGGGATGTAAATTAAAGTACAATTTTTTCCTTTTCCAGAATTTTCCAAAAGCAAAACTATACAAATAGAAAAATTGGAAATATCGTTTTTATATCAAAGCTGTTTTTGAGTTTTTAGATAACGTGTGCTGAAAGAAAGGTTATCTTTTCCATTCAAAATGTATTCAGCATCGTTGCTATGTATGCGTTTCAGGAAGGAAGCCATTACCACACCCTTGCAAATATGTATATATGTATGCCTGACATGAAATTTTAATGTTTCATTTCACAGAACCTTTGGATGAATTTACCAAACTTGTCCAAACCTGCATTGGAAAAAGGAGAGTTTAGTTTTTGAAAACGGATGCCACGCTCCTTACAAATTAAAGTTGTCAAAGATATAGGAAAGATTTGGCTATGTAATATAAAGATATTAAGAAATTACAAATTTATCGTGAAAATCTCCTTTACTAACCTAGTCCAGGTTCAGGTTTGTTCAATTCCTGTGGGTAGTGCTGTTGGTGCACCACGAATGGTGCACTGTAGGCATTACTATAGGGTGTTTGTGACGTCCATTTGGCCCATAGCTGCACCCCCTTTTTATCCTTTACTTGACCTCCATTCCTACATCTTTTCTTTAATCTTGATGCCCATTACCTCTCCCTCTTTTCTTTAACCTTGATGTCCATTACCTCTCCACCTTTTCTTTAACCTTGGTGCCCATCACCTCTCCCTCTTTTCTTTAACCTTGATGCCCATTACCTCTCAATCTTTTCATTAATCTTGATGCCCATTACCTCTCCATCTTTTCTTTAATCTTGATGCCCATTACCTCTCCATCTTTTCTTTAATCTTGATGCCTATTACCTCTCCATCTTTTCTTTAACCTTGATGCCCATTACCTCTCCATCTTTTCTTTAATCTTGATGCCCATTACCTCTCCATCTTTTCTTTATTCTTGATGTCCATTACCTCTCCATCTTTTCTTTAATCTTGATGCCCGTTACCTCTACATCTTTTCTTCAATCTTGATGCCCATTACCTCCATCTTTTCTTTAATCTTGATGCCCGTTACCTCTCCATCTTTTCTTTAATCTTGATGCCCATTACCTCTCCATCTTTTCTTTAATCTTGATGCCCATTACCTCTCCATCTTTTCTTTAATCTTTATGTCCATTACCTCTCCATCTTTTCTTTAATCTTGATACCCATTACCTCTCCATCTTTTCTTTAATCTTGATGCCCGTTACCTCTCCACCCTTCCTTTAATCTTGATGCCCATTACCTCTCAATCTTTTCTTTAATCTTGATGCCCATTACCTCTCCCTCTTTTCTTTAGTCTTGATGCCTATTACCTCTCCATCTTTTCTTTAATCTTGATGCCCATTACCTCTCCATCTTTTCTTTAACCTTGATGCCCATTACCTCTCCATCTTTTCTTTAATCTTGATGCCCATTATCTCTCCATCTTTTCTCTAATCTTGGTGCCCATTACCTCTCCATCTTTTCACCAATCTTGATGCCCATTACCTCTCCATCTCTTCTTTAATCTTGATGCCCATTATCTCTCCATCTTTTCTTTAATCTTGATGCCCATTACCTCTCCATCTTTTCTTTAACCTTGATGCCCATTACCTCTAAAAACTTCCTAGTGCAACTGTTGGGTTTTCTTCCAGATCCACCTTTGGATCCTTGTACTTCATCTCCTTTGTTTTCTGGGCCTATCTCGCTGTCCAACTACTCCAACTCTCCCTTTCAGTGTCTTGAGCGCTGAAAGGCCGAAAGTGCCCCAGTCTTGGGCTAAACCTCAATTTCATAAATAAAATCAGCAATATATATATATATATATATATATATATATATATATATATATATATATATATGTGTGTGTGTGTGTGTGTGTGTGTGTGTGTGTGTGTGTGTGTGTGTGTGTGTGTGTGTGTGTGTGTGTGTGTGTATAGTTGGTCAGGTTAATTGATATTTAGCCCCAAGAAGTGTAAGTACAAGTTTGTTCAAACCGTGACCCAGAGGCCAGGGTAAGGATAAAACAGGGGTACAAAGTTATATGTTGGAATATGTAGAGAAAATATCAATGATATGTTTGTAATTCCAGCAAAGTTGCCACAGGTGAGTACGGTACCCCATGGGCAACTAATTGTTTTTTGAGCCAGTATCAATCTAACAATTTCCTTTAGAACCATAAGGAAATTCTATCTGGTTGTTTTCTCACATATATGATTCAGCGCCTCTTAGTTTGTTGTTTCCAGTCCACACAATTTGTATCCTGCCAGATAATATTTCGGGCGGGGAAATATAAACAAAAACACACACTTATGTATATATATATATATATATATATATATATATATATATATATATATATATATATATATATATATATATATATATATGTGTGTGTGTGTGTGTGTGTGTGTATGTATATATATATATATATATATATATATATATATATATATATATATATATATATATATATATATATATATATATATATATATATATATATATATATATATAATATAGATAATATATATACATAAAACTTGTCATAATATCCTAGGGGGTTAAAAAAAATAACAAAATGAAAAGGCTCGAATGGTCATGTTTTCAGGTAAGGTCGTAAATTTTCCTATCTGAAGATAAAATTGGCGAAGCTAATCTTACGTAATGCGATGTCGGCAACTTCAAAGGGCCGCCTAAAGCGGTAGCTCTTTCAATGGCCAGCGGCCCCCGGGAAGTTAAGTGAAAACCTAACTACCATGAAATATCTCTTGAAACATTGAGGAAATTGTAACCCCAGGCGGTTGTCCATTTCACGAGGGCCTGGCAGACAGAGATTAAGGCAGATTTTACTCTAGAATAGCGTTACTTACCGTAGAAAAGCCTGTTATTTATCTTTTGACCTACTTCCATTATGATATTGAACTGCAGTAATATTTTATTGCTCTTATCTCTCATTGAACTGTTGACTTTTTTGTTATTTCTTTTGCTATGCAGTTTGGTCGTGTATTTTTAGGGAATGAAATTATATTCTTGTATTTTTTATTTGTTACGTTGACACTGGAATTTACATTATTTCTATGATGTATGGTGATACGGTAAAACAATAAAGAAGAGAAGTATAATCCTGTGTGGAGAGTAAAGACAGCATATAAAGTTACTCTGACACTGGCAGATCAAAAATAACAGATGAAAAGTAAAATAATAGGAAAACATTATAAAAGATCTTGCCTGAAGAAATCGATTAAAGAGGAAACAAAAGACGAAACAAATGCTAGTTAAGCGTTAGGCAAAAGTTAAAATTTTAAGGTAAAACAAATGTTTTGATGAAAGGTACTGATATTAGATTTAATTTTCAAGTGCCTGAGGATATCAGTTATTAAATATAATGTAGAGTTTTGTATCTGAAATACATAATTTTTGTCATAATTCACAAAGTGCGGGAGTTTCTAAAAGAAAATCAAAGGAACTCAAGATATTTACACTAAACCAAGTATTAATTTTCCCTTTTGGATCCGAGGAAAATTGTGCCAAGCGTAAAGATCTTAACTGGTCTCGATCTGTTTTGATCAATTATCTCACTGCCCCTCTGCTGCTTACGTTAAGAGGTGTAACCCTCTGAGCAGCATGGACTGGTGTCCAGACAATAAAGGGTTGCCATTCCCTAGAGAAAAACAGCTACAAGTCTATTCCATGACCATAGGCACGTTTACTTTAAATTCTCTTTACAGCAGACGTCCAAAATAAGCGTAAACGCTCAGATAAGTGGCTCAGTATATTTACTTCTCTCGCCAGAATCTGCATGCTCTGCAATAATAAATGTATGTGTGTGACCGTAACTTCAGCATGCAAATATTCAGAGGAATGTATATATATATATATATATATATATATATATATATATATATATATATATATATATATATATATATATATATATATATATATATATATATATATATATATATATATATATATATATATATATATATATATATATATATATATATATATATATATATACATTTATATACATATATGTATACGTATGTATATTGACCATCTGTTCCTTGAACTTGCGATGTCTTAAGTAGTCACAGAGCTGGAGGAAGGATTAAGACGAGTTTACCTAACGATTCGCGTTATACGACCCTGAGGAGGTTTGACAACACGAAAGCATATATATATATATATATATATATATATATATATATATATATATATATATATATATATATATATATATATATATACATACAAAATTCTAAAATATTCCACTTTCACTTTATGAATCCCAAAGTTCTCTCTTGATACTAGAAGCTTCTCCAACTAAAATGCTCGAAGTCACTTTGTCGAACCGCAAACGTATAAAGGATTTCCGCTTGATAAAGGTTGTCAAATTAAAATGGAGGCCATCAGTTGACACGTTACTGGTCGAGTTGTGAAAAATGATCCAAAACAATTTGCCTAAGTTTTAACGCCTTTGTAAGTGCCACTCGTCATTCGAGGACTTGGAAGGAGCAGAACTTCTTTGTACCTCGTTAACTGCTAATGTTTAATGTGTCATCATCCATTACCAGCAATGAAACCCATGAGGTAAGAGGAAAGTTGACAGTACGTAGTGCGACAGACAACACTTTATATATAAATGTGTCATCCGTTTTTCCCTTCGTTTTGTTCTTTTGCTTTTCTTGAAAAAGACTATATTTTGAATATAAAAGTGCGGAAAAGTAAAAGGGGTCGCCGCACGTGCGTGAATTCTTGTGGAAGTGATTGTTGATGATATACGGAGGGTAATTAAGAAGAAGGGATATATGCCTCATGAGGTGATAGGATTCCAGGTGACATGGAGTCACAAGTGGAATTATGGTGGTAAAAGTGCGATTGAATGACTGTCATTTGTATATATTGCTTCTGGACTGATGAAACATTGTGGAAAGAATTTGAGGGGAAGAATTGTTCCTTTAAGCAAGTGTCAAAGTGACAGAGAACACTGAAACACTTACAGGGTCTGGACATTGCTTAGTGTACCTGGAAAATGGTATGGAAGGCTTCTAACTGAGAAAGTAAAACAATTGACAAAAGCACTGATAGTAAAAGAACAGTGTAGGCTTTAACAAGGAAAAACGTGAATGGATCAGTCGTTCGCAATGGAACAGCTGTACAATAGGCTTAAAAGTAAAGCAGAAAAGCCACACGTGTTATAGTCAAGTCTAGAAAACTTTTTCTGAAATAATCAGTGATGGTAATGTGGAAGATGCTGAGGCAGTATGGTATATAAATAACATATTACGCAAAATTAAAACTTTACCATGGAAGTAAGGTATCTTTTAGCATAGGCAGTTGGAAGCTTTACTGGCATCTGTGTAAAGCAAGGCTAATTTGTTTTCCGTGGCCGTTTGATATCTTTTTGGATGAAGTGATGTTGGAGCCAGTGGAAGGAAATTAGGATTATGAGGAAAGGTGAGATAAGAAAATGAACCCCGAACAGTATGGGAAGGTGATGGTGACCTACATGGTATTGATTAGAAACAGTAAGGAGAAACTCCTAAAACTAGTGAAAGAGTTTGGTACCATTGAAGAAAAGTGCACCATATTAGTTGTGGGGATAACGAATGTTGATACGCAGGTTAAAAAAACGAAAGAATTTGAATTGTATAGGTAGGGGGTGCATGTAATGGATAATGGTAGGCTATGCAAACAGAAGGTGAAGAAAGGAAAGTGTTCCAAAGATTGAGAAGAGACTTGGAGTGCTTAATGAAGCCAATGCGGGATGATAGGAGAGTTGTAACCCAGACCTCCTTTATGACAGTAATGTTGACATCTTGAATTTGAAAGAAATAAATGAAGCGTTGTTGAGATGACTTTTCTGTTTTTTTTTTTTTTTATAGCATACAAGATGCTTGAAGAACCGAGACGAGAAAAATGGTGATATACTGAAGTGGCAAAATCGGTTTTTAGCACAGGGGAAAGGGTGGACCAGCATTTTGAAACAGTTCAGTTGTGGAATAAGGGTGAAGGCCCTTATGGTGGTGATACGATCCTATGATTTAAGTGCTTAGAAAGTACTAGATAGATGTCATGGGTATTAACCCGGTATGTATCCACCTTTATCAGTCTACAGAGAGAAATTCCTTGGGACGCTGTGTTTAGCACTAGCCCCTTGAGGATCAAAGGATTATAGACACCCATTTCTACACTGTGTGGTCGACAGATTATATTATTAATAGAAATGGGTGTCTATAATTCTTCAATCCCCGAGGGGCTAGTACTAAACACGGCATCCCAGGGAGCTTCTGCCATGTAGATTGACAAAGGTGGATATATACCGGATTAATACCTTGTCATGAACGAGGTACTGAATACGGGAGTCTTTTGGAAGCACAAAAGCACTTGCAAGATAAGGGTGAATGGATTAGTGCCTGCTAACTGCGTGATTTCTTTCTGAGGAGCCTTCCGTATGGCGTATGAAACAGCTATCGCCTCTGGTATGCAAGCAGTTAGCTTGCCCAGGTAATTCCTTGTGTGCAGTGGCTCCCAGGTTCCAACTTCTTTTATGACTTGTGTGGCCTAGTGGGCAGCACCCTTGCCTTTCAATTGAAAGATATGGGTTTGATCCTGATGCGAGTCAGAAGTTTGTTTCTGTTCCACACGTGATTGTGTGTTGATTATTTCTATCATATTCACTCAGAAGGGATAATTCGAATGAAACTGTCAATTGGGTCATTGCTGAGTAGGGAAGTTGGGGGAAACATGTTGGTATGCAAGTAGTTAGCTTGACCAAGTAATTCCTTGTGTGCAGTGGTACTCAAGTTCCAACTTCTTTTATGTCTTGTGTGGCCTAGTGGGTAGTGCCCTTGCCTTTTCAATTGAAAGACCTGGGTTCGATCCTGATGCGAGTCAGAAATTTATACACACACACATGTATATATAATGCATGTATATGTATACATACACACACAAACACACACACACACACACACACATATATATATATATATATATATATATATATATATATATATATATATATATATATATATATATATATATAATATGTATATGTATATACACACACAAACACACAAACACACACAGTGTTTAAATTTTTACTCAGTCGTTATTTACCTATAGTACTACATAATATCTTTGTTGATATATCAATAAAATCCTCTCAAACCCTACTTTATTTTACAAGGATCTAACCTCTTCTCTCAATCCGGGATAATAGTGTTTATTTCAGACCCTTCTTGCTATTTTATCAAGGATAAACCACCGCTTAATTTTTTTTTTATAAACATATATTACGTTTTACTTACTTTTAGATAGCTTCGCTCGCGGAACTTACGCCGTGACGAACGGTACCATAAAGGGAATTATAAAATGTGTGAAGGGCGTATCCTGCTCAAAGTTATGTCTCTGCTTTAACAACTTTGAGACCCCACACCACAGAGGTCACTTCTCCGTAGTTTAGCTTAGAAAAGCGTAAGCCTATGGCGGATCGGTAAGGGGATCTCTGTAATTTCCTGTTACTTCGGGTTTCGCAGTACCTCTCTTACCATAAAGAAAAAAAATACAAAACGTGTGCTCTAGGCTTACCTCATAATTACAGTAGGAAAAGCTCCTCTTCGCTTTCAAGCTTTCCGACTGTTTATTAGGTTTCTTTTGAATGCCTTAACACTGGACACGTAATTAATTTTAATATCCTGTGATGTGTTGGCGGCACAGCTCAAGACGCTTAGGTATCACAATTATCATTATTTCTTTTCTAGTCAAAATTATTCTTTTTCCTTTAAACCTCGAATGTCTTTACTTCTGCTCGTTAAACATTTAGATCTATTTGGACATTGAACACTTTTTCGGGTTTCTTTTCAATGCCTTAAAACCGGAAACATAATTAAGTTTAATATCCTATGATTTGCTCAGTATGACAGTTATCGTTCCTTTTAGAATCAAATCTGCTCTTTCTCCTTTAAATCTAGAATGTCTCAATTTCTGCTCGTTACACGGTTAGATGTATTTGAACATTTAATAATTATCAAAGTATATTCATTCGCTTCATCTGTCCAGGAAGTGCTTCACAGAACCTTGCATGAAAACAAAGCTTAGGTTCTCAGTAATTTGGAATCATTTTGTTTTAAAGGAATGTATAACTATAAACAGTGTGTATGGAAGTGTTATATACAGTATAATACAGTTAGGGTAATAAAAAAGATTTTACATTAACATGAATGTACACAAATAACAGCATATATATATATATATATATATATATATATATATATATATATATATATATATATAAATATATATTTATATATTTATGTATGTATTTATGTATTTATATATATATATATATATATATATATATATATATATATATATATATATATATATATATATATATATATATATATATATATATAATATATAAAGTGTGTGTGTGTATGTGTGCATGTATGTAGGTATGAATAGATAGACAGATATAATATGTATATAAACCCTCATGAATTTTCATCAAGTCCGCATTCCTGCTCACACCCGCTGTAGGAGGGTGGTAGCGTTAGTGCACCTCAAACGGTGCTTTGCAGGCATTACTTGAGGTTCTTTGCGGCGTCCCTTCGGCCCCTAGCTGCAACCCTTTTCGTTTCTTGTCCTGTACCTCCGTTCATATTTTCTTTCTTTCATCCTACTTTCACCATCTCCTAACAGTTGTTTCAACATTATTTACAGTGCTGATTGACCTCCTAGGTTCTAGCGCTTGGTCTTTGGCCTAAATTTTATATTCCAGTCCAATTTAAACACACACATGCACATTATATACAGTATATATATATATATATATATATATATATATATATATATATATATATATATATATATATATATATATATATATATATATATATATGTATATATATATATATATATATATATATATATATATATATAGATTATTTGGATATAATTATAATAATGAAATACCCTCTTAATTTTCAGAATTGTTCAAATTATTCGGATAGGCTTGTATCTGGACGATGCCTTAGATCCAAATGCCAGAATATGACATCAGAATTACTTTATATTCTTGTATCTAGATATAAGGCTTTGGAGTGACAACGTACAAAAAGCCTGAAGAATTCTTCAAGTTAAGATGCTATAGTGGTTATTACACACACACTCACACACATTATATATATATATATATATATATATATATATATAAATGAAATCACACTAATTCTGACTTCATTAGTTATCGCGTCTTCCCTCACCACACCCATGAAAATGAGCTAATATGCTGTTTTCATCGAACAGAATCAGGATATCGCAGAGTCAAAGGAACAAACAAATGAAAAGTAGCCCTGTTCAAATTTTTGAAGGCTGAATGCTAACACTCTTTATCGTAAATTTAGTTACTATGAACTTTTAAGAGGTTCATCTATAACGGAACACCTTTTATAAATCATATTTATCTTTGTACGTGGAATATAAATTTACCGCAGTTTTAAAAATGGGTAAGAACGCATGTTTCCTTTACTCAAACGTGATTGCATTCTTCCAAATGTATACGAAAAAATGACGGGAGAAATTTCCTTGGAGTTTGTTTGGTAGAGACTTTTAAGGGATAGCAATAGGGGTGTGCAGCTCCGCAGCGGGCATGAAGTAATTCTTCAATATAGGCTGCATGTGGCAACATCGATGGATGTTGATACTTAGGCCTAGTCAGGGCGGCTGGACTGGACACTATCTGATTCCCAAAGCGGTGCCGCAATGAAATTTTTATGGTCTCATATCTCTCCCCCCTTGCATTTCCTTCATACCTGCCGAGCATAACAAGGTTTAGCCTCAGTTGGGATAATCAAGGATATAAAAAAGTATGTCTGTCACTGCAACACACGCAAGGAGTCTGGAGACAGTGAACTACAGTATCCAAAGAGAAAAAAATGTGCTGTAAGTTGAGGAAATAAATGAGGAAATTGACCTCCTTCAAAATGTGCGATGTGTAGGGTACGCAGGTCTTTGTCGATGTTGGTTAATAGGCAAATTTGCGTTCCTGTCGTTATTTAGCTATGTTCATAGTAGTTGCGTAAGTATAAAAAATACACCAGAAATGGAAAACATGTACATAAAAAAAAAACTCCCTTTATGAGAATGGCGCATTATATTAGAACGCTTGCTGTTCGTAGGCCTTCAAAAATGCCTAAAGTAGTTCACTTTTAAATACACTTACTGCGTTAAGTTAAAGACATTCCACATCGTATCGTCTTAAACTATTCCCCTCGCGATTGATGATTCACATTATAAGAGGATTTCAATAATTTATTGTCATTACTACAGCTGATTCATCGTGTCTTTCTCTCGCGCTTTAACATTTCAATAAACATGAATTAAAGATCAACACCCATTGTTCTGATAAGCTATATATACTAAATGGGGTCAATATGAGATGGATGAGGCTACAACGCAATTGTGAGATGGTCGTAAGACCTCAGAGATTTTTAATGCGGCCAAAGTAAACGGCGTAAAAGTTATTTGCAGCAATTGAGAGATTTTTATGTGTAAATTCTAAGACATCCAAAATGCCATATGTAGGTATTTTTATATTAATGAATTATTTGGCTACTATATATATATATATATATATATATATATATATATATATATATATATATATATATATATATATGTGTGTGTGTGTGTGTGTGTGTGTGTGTGCATGGGCAAGCTTGTGGTGTAAATCACTACTACAAAAATCCAGTATAAAGTCCTAGAAAACCTAACTTAAAACAAGGACATAGGGACTTTACTGTGACTTTCTTTTTCAAAATAACCAGTCAGTGGGCTTTATCCATTAACAGAATAAAGATCTGATAATTTCAAGGGAACAAAAAATTATAAAACAGCCAGTGGGTTCTATCTCACACTCCTGCCTGGACTCATTCTCTTTTAGATAGAGTGGATCGTGGTGGTCGGTTTCTGTTTTCTAACATTAGTATTTATGTCTCGGACCATCGGCGGATGGTGGGTTGTTTGTTAATCTTTCATAATTTGTATCTTAAAAGAGATACTTCACATTCACAATTGATCCCTGATCTTTTCCCGCCGAGAGCAACCAGATTCGTTGAACAGCAGAAGCACCAGTATGGAATAAATGTTTTGCCTCGCTGTCGAGCTTCTCAGTTCCAGAGGTCCTTTATTCCCCACACTGTTAGACTGTGGAACAGCCTCTTTGAGGACGTTGTGCAATTGGAACTTCAAAACTTCAAGCAAAGATGCAACGCATTATTACCCTAAAGCCATTCTTCTTCCCTTTTGATAATTTACTTATATTTTTTTTTTGTTTCTTTACTAATTTGTTAATCTGTTTTTCTTTTTCTAGTAACTGATCTCTTCTTTTTGTATTTAGTATTACCTTCTGCTACTCCTTACAAATGAACACCATATTCGCTGGAAGCTTGAATTTCAAGTTTGTGGCGCCTATAGGCTTGTTCCATATGAATAGGGTTCGTGTTCTGAATAATAATAATAATAAAGCATCTTCTTGAAATTCACAAAAAGTTTCGTAAGAGAAGTCGAAATATGTGATAGAAGACAGAATTTTCTCACCGTTTTGACACATCGTAAACTTGACAATTATGATGATCATAATGGCATTTTGAGACATAATAGCTTGCACTTTCCTTAGTAATAGAAGAAAACAAATGACCATTTTGAGACATAATAGCTTGCACTTTCCGTAGTAATAGAAGAAAACAAAAGAAAACATCTGTTCTCAGCTAGTGTGTTTAGAACAGCATCTTAAAGATTTGGTCCTTATATTTAGGAGACTGTACACGAACGCACTACATATCACCTCAAAGGTTATCGAAACTTTCAGATCGAATGGCCAGCTCAAATTCGGGCCTTAAAAGCCTTAAACCCAAGAGAAATCTTTGGGGTTATATTGATAGAAAATGAGATGGTAGCTAGATAAGACCAAAGAACATTTAAAGCCCTGCTTAGTCAGTGAGTCACTTCGGCCTAAGCGTCAAGAAATCAACATCTGTGAAAAAAGTTGTGGGTTGTACGTCAAAGAGGTTGAATGACAAGAGGGGATCACACACAAAATACTGAGAGAGAGAGAGAGAGAGAGAGAGAGAGAGAGAGAGAGAGAGAGAGAGAGAGAGAGAGAGAGAGATTTGTTTGGCGAGTCGTCTGTGTAGCCGAGACGTAGTGTAGGAAATTGTCTTTATTTTTACTACTGAGAATACATATTTATACTGCCTGTTGTGTTTGTTTAATCTAATGATCCAAAATGAACAAGATTAAGTGATTTGTGAAATATGTAAAGAATAAATTAGTAGTTTTAGTACTCGACATGAAGATTTTTATTCGTAACATTAAGCATACAATATTTTAAGCAAATCCCAATTATATATATATATATATATATATTTTTTTTTACAAATTCAGTGGTGTACTTTCGTAGACCTATGTTTACAAATCTCACTCGGGTCAAAATGATAATTGTAAAAAATGCTGATAAGCTTGGAAGTATAACAGTTATAAGCATTTATGTCCACACGAAACCATTCATTCTCAGAGTGCTCAGTTCCTGAAACACCTTTTGTATGATTGCCAAATTTCAGTAGAACTGGTATGGGGAAACAATGCAGGCGAGGTGTTTGGGGAACCATAAAAATTGATCTTTGCCAGTCAGCGCTGGGAACTTTGTACAGTCCAAGCATAATACCGATGTCTGCCTCTAAGGGTCTCCTTCCTTCAATAGCATGGATTTGTGTATGACTAAATACTGTATATGCAGGCTTTGTTGATTTATTCATACCTGTTACATAGCTGCAACTTCATCCTCAAGAACAAAAAGAATATTAAAACAATAGCTCCTTAAGCTTATAGCAGTCACGCCACTGATAAATCTCCAATTGAAGTGGATAAGGATAAATCTCATCTCTGTTACCCGAAGGCATACCCCTCGAATGCCCCACTTATCAATGACTAAACTACCCTTGCAGATGAAACCCAGCTTTCTGTCTCCCTGGAATCCCTTTTGTTTCAATTTATGCACTTATAAAACTACTTGTAAGATTTAAAAATACTCAGTTCTTACTCTCGTGATTATTAAAGTAAATTTTTATCACTTGTTTAAAGCTAAACCTAATTTACACGTGTCTGTCAAAGGCATATCTCTTAAAAGTTCATAACTTATCTCATAAAAATACTGGACGTATTTGCATCCAGTTATCAAAGTCAGTAATAGATCTAGGAGAGAACATAATAAAGTAAAATCAATTGCTGGTTCCACATTTTGTTATTCGTTAATGTTGCGAAATCCCTATTCTGTTTGATGTGGATAGCGCTCTGGCTGCATTTTGGAAAAAGGAAGACACAGTAAAGTCCCTATTCTTGTCTGGAATCAGAATTTCTGAAAATTTATATGTGATTTCCTTTGCGGTGTTGATTTTCTCCTCAGAAAACAGCTGTTCACTGAACACCAAATACATAGCTTAATAGGGTGCCAAAGTCTCAAAACATTTGAATGATCATTGTAACTCATTGTCCTTAGTATGGGAAGTCACCATCGGTATACCACAGGTCTTGCATATCCAGCATCAAGTGGGTGTAAACCATTAACTTTGCACAGCGCCTCCCTGGAGTGAAGGGTTCCCAACTTTAGAGAAACTTGTAACTGTGTACTCATGGTGTTAATGACGTCAGTCCTCTTAACCCTAATATGATTTTAGTTTTATTGTAGGATTTAGCTGTGGTCTGTACTTTTACACATGCCTGAGGAGGAATATACTTACGGTATGGTTTTGTGTTTGAGTTTGCTGTGTAATGAAGTTATTAGTTTGATGTTCAAAACGATAAGGGTTTTAACTATCAGTAGTTGGAAGTGAGCAGCATTGTTAGTCTATAGTCTTCTCAGTTGCCCAGCAGTTTAATCTGCTGAACTGTTTGCATGATCTGTCATCGAAGTGTTCTCACATGATCCACTTTCGCCAACCAAACATGCTAAGAGAACAGTTGTAAAGTTTGGAAATCAGAATTTGGGCAATATAGGTAGTGCAAGCCCAGTCACTGTTACCATTGAGCTGGTTATTCTAGACACCTGCGCAATTTTCTGTACAAGAACCTCAACAAGAGAGAAAGAACCATACATACTTTTGACAGAAAATCAGGCAGTGATTCAGTCAATATGCGAGAGAGAGAGAGAGAGAGAGAGAGAAATGCAATGTTTGAATGCATCTAGATGATCAGATAAAAAAAATGCCTATTTCAGTCAATAATTCTCAAATCAATTGTTCTCAAAAGAGAAAAACAAAGAATAATTGGGAGATTTAGATGATAACCCCTGGTATATCATGTAAATTACTTTTATTCTAAGTTACAGATTAGTAGGTACATAGAAAGGATGTTTGGTTGGTATCCCCGTTCCCAAAAAATTCCTAGGAACAGGAAGGCCAGCAATTTCTGGATCTACCCTATTTAAAGGTAGAAAGGAAATTCTCTCAAAATAAAAGTTGGGCCTCTGTCTCTAGAGGTCAAAAGAAATATCACACAAGCTACTGCAGTGGCAGTAAGCTGTGCAACCAGGTCAGTATTGTCTTAGTAAGAGGAAATCATTTGGAATGCAGATAAAATGTAACCCCCAAGGTCCCTGATTCAGTGCAGTGATAGAATATGCTTCTGGAATGGCATACTTGCCTCTTCCCCTGAAGACGATATCAACCTCTCTCCATACCTACTTGATGTGCGTATATATGAGCTATTAGCCTTTATATTTGCATGATTTTGCAGGATTCATTTACCTTGCTTTGGCTACCTTTGTTAGGGCAATATCTCCTTCATTGTCTTAATTATATTCACTGTTATCTATTAACACTGGCTAACTCTATCATTGCCATTTATCGTATGCTTGCGATCATACCACATCTATTATTATTATGATTATTATCAATGACGTAACTATACTATGCTATTCTCTTGAATGTCTCTGCAGGTTGCTGTAACCTGAAATCAAGTATTATATTATTGCTGTTAATTATTCTCCCTACATCTGACATGTTTCTTGTTTAACATTAATTCCTCCCTGCAGGGCAGCCGATCGAGACCACAGGTCTACCCCAAAGCCAAATCAAAAAGTCCTTCAAAAGAAGGCATCGTGCTTACCCCATACAAAAATGGGAATAAAAGCACGTTAAAAGAAAAAGAAAGAAGAAGAAACGTTATCTCTTCCTGTAGCGCTCTTCCATTCTGCAAATACTTTTTTGTATTTTTATGTGTAGCGAGACTTACCCACCCAATAGCCTATGGCCCTGATCAAGAAAACTTGTATTCCGAAGCAGTTTCTATTCTACTCTGCAAATTTCTCACACCTTGTCCTATTTTTCATGTGACCTGATTTTTTCTGAAGTCGCGAGTCGTGTCTTTCTCCCCTAGTAAATAATGGGGGTCTTCCCCACTACCACCTTCGTTTTTCCCCCACCCTTTAATTCCCCTTCAAGGTATCGCCCCACACGCCGCAATATTCCTTCCATCATCCCAAAAGACTTTTTATCTCCTTCGGTTGCTGCGACCGTGAGTCAGGTGTTGCTGGGGGAATGCGCGGGGAAGGTTGGGGAGCGACCCCCGGAAGTGTGTAACCCAACAACACCACGAAACGGGGAGAGAATCCTGGGGAAATAAAACAGATTAAATCTTCCTCCCTTTCCTCGCGGTTTGGGGACCACCCAGGTTCTCGGCATAAAACGAGAGATGAGAAGGCTGCGTTCTCACTGACGCCTGGAGTTTTCAGTATCTGCTTCGAAGACACATATATTAGAAAAGTTTTCCTCAGGACGTCAGTGCGAGACACGTCATCCAGAAAAAAAAGAAAGAAGAGAAAAGAGAAAGTCTGTCGTGAGAGATGCGGGGCTTCTACTTATGGCCATTCGGACAAAAAAACGTAATGTAATAAAAGTCATTGTCTGTCCTCGTTCCTGAAGTTGTCGAAGCGGATTATCGGGATTTGTCGTTCATAACAGTTTAGCTTAAAAGGTGGCCTTTTTCGAGCTCCTCATCTCGGTCTAGTAAACTTAATCTTGCATCAGTCGGCGTTTCACTTCAAACTGGATCTTTTCAGAGTGGCTGTCATATGAATTACAATTCCGAACATCATTAAGTAAGCCTTGGTTTAACCAGACCACCGAGCTGATTAAAAGCTCTCCTAGGGCTGGCCCGAAGGATTAGATTTATTTTACGTGGCTAAGAACCAACATCATAATGAACACACAATGGCACTTTAGCACAGTATTATTATTTTAAATTGAATCATATACTAGTCCAAGGGCTCGCCCATTATAAACTAACAGGATGATTCCTCCAATTACCCATATGATCTCGTTTGTGCCATAGTAAGAAGAAAGAGTTTCAATACACGCTCAGTTTTAGAGCCAATTAATGTGGCAGCCAACTATTTAAATAATATATATCGAAGGTCTGTTTGCTCAGCGTGAGAGCAAGCTATCAACAACTGTTCTTTAATGTTCTTAACAATGGCAGTTTCTGCTTACGGAACTTGCAAGAAAGTATCAGCACTATACACGAAAAGTTCTCGATTCTAACTTACAACGAAGCAGGCAAAAAAGAAAAGTCAATTGTATACGTAACGTGTTTTCAGCTTCTTTCTTGTCAATTGAACATCAACTAAGGGTGAATGCTTTCTGACTGAACATCAATACAAATAATTTATAGTAGAAGATACATTAACAAAATTCACTCTTCTCTTAACCAGTCATTTGCAACATTCTCTTTTAGATGTCTGTTCATAAAATTCGGTCAAACAGAATATAACAATCGAAATACTTTTCTTTGAAATTTGATCAACTATTTTTTCTTTGTTAGCTACCACTAAAAAGTGAGAATTATTATTTCAAATAATCTGTGGGCATCCCTTGAACCTCCAATTTCGATTTTTTTTTATTATTATTTACTTACAATTTCGACATTCCACGCTGATGATTCTGGTCCCCTAGTACCTTGTGAAGATTCATAATTATATCTCACTTTCACAAATTTCATTTTTCTCTCAGCATCAATCCTACTTTCCCACGGGAAGGATTAGTCTCCCTCCATTTTTATCATCCTTCAAGAATTATTTCTGCGACGCTCTTTTTTTAATTTTCCTACCAGAATCGTTCGCTTTCCACACGAGAATTTTTACGTTACTCCTTTATTCGGAAACATTCTTCCTTCCGAACCTGAGTTCCGTCATTCTTCTTTCGGAGAACTTGTTACCTGACCCTTAAACTAACCTTTTTCCTCTGCAAAATCTTTGCGTAAGTTCAACCATATTTCTTAGGGTATCTAAATCTTTGATATATGAATCTCTGCTACAAATTTATCATGGACTTTTTTTTTTTTTATTAAATCATTATCACCGTATTGAATCGTAATGCTCTCCGGCTCTCCTGAACCACACCTTTTACTTCTTTGATGAATATCCTTCTCCATATAAACCTGTTATATATGTCTTTTAGCATTTTTCATAACAAACATGAGACCATCAGATCATTTCTATTTCTCAGAGTAATCATCTACATTATGAAGAATTTTTAAGTCGAATTAAATTTTGTTCATTATATTTTTCTGTTTTGTTAGATTGTTTTGAAACTCGCTCAAGCTATATCAAGTTATTATTATTATTATTATTATTATTATTATTATTATTATTATTATATATATATATATATATATATATATATATATATATATATATATATATATATATATATATATATATTATAATAATAATAATAATAAAGTTCATGTTACTTAGAAATATTTAAAACATCATGATGTTTCCTTATGAGGTATCCAATTGAAATTTTTGACATTATTTCATCGAGGTTTACACTGTTTTCTAAGCTAAATGCAAAATTGCTTCTCTCATTAAGTGACAAAATTAATAACAGAAAAAAAGTATAAGAGAAGCAACAAAAATGATTAGCTCATTAATATTCAATAAAGCCAAGTTTCTTCATCTCAGTTAATATCAAGGTAGTTTGTTCCACTGTAAATCATACATCTCCTTTATCAGTATAACGATTAGCTGACAAATATCTTGGAACTAGGTCAACATCGGGAATATTCCAATAGTTTCTAACTAGCTTCGCATGTCCTAATACTCTGGGGATAATTTTGAGTGAACCAAAAAAATTCGACAGGTAAAGCAACACTGCTGTAAGCTCAGCTAAAATAATAACTTTGTTTTGGCATTGTTATCGCTTATAAAAGACCAGTCATTCGAGTATTTTCTGCCCTTGAAATTATTTTGTGACCAATTGCACATAATGACGCTCGATAAAGCTAGGTATTCCAGAGGTCTTTTAATTTCTTCATTACTGTTATACAACATGTCTCCTCGTGTATATAGATTCATTAGCGATAGAAAATTTCTTATTCCACCCAGTATTTCAACAACTGAACGCATTCATATAAAAAGAAAACTTCAGCCCTGAAGTTGAACAACTTACTAAAAAGTCTACTAGAAATGCAACGAAGAAAAGGAAGCTTTCATTTCTCTAACATAAAGTCACAACAAAAATTAATATCTTCTCTCTCTCTCTCTCTCTCTCTCTCTCTCTCTCTCTCTCTCTCTCTCTCTCTCTCTCTCTCTCTCTCTCTCTAAGTATAACTGTACGCATGCATTCAGTACATGATTAAACTTTTTTATAAATAAAATCGATTCGTTTTAGAAATATTCAAGTCAAAATATTCTCAAACATTTGTCCGTTATCCCGATTATTTACACGAGTTGAGGTGTCGGTAAGTTAAGTATACCTTAGTTTAACCAGACCACTGAGCTGCTGATTAACAGCTCTCCTAGGGCTGGCCGAAGGACGAGACTTATTTTACGTGGCTAAGAACCAATTGGTTACCTAGCAACGGGACCTACGGCTTATTGCGGAAATGAATTTCTATCACCAGAAATAAATTCTTCTAATTCGGTAAGCATAGGCGTAGGCCTACATAGACGGCCATGGTCAGAGGGTGACCAGGCCTTCTCTCTCGGTGGCCACGATAAAAGCCGTCAATTCAGGCTTTACTGTTTAACTGGAACTCAAGAAACAGAATATCTGGCATTCTGCAGATGCCCAGGGCTGAGGCGGCACATGACCGGGAATTGATTTCCATGTGAAATTGTATTTATGCCCGATATCGCCCTTCTCGCCACCCCCAGTTTTTTAGTTATCTATAAAAGAAAATATTGTGCCGACTTTATCTGTCCGTCCCCACTTGTTTTGTCCGCCCTCAGATCTTAAAAATTACTGAGGCTAGAGGGCTGCAAATTGATATGTTGATCATCCACCCTCCAATCATCAAACATACCAAATTGCGACCTCTAGCTTCAGTAATTTTTAAGCTTAAAGTTAGCCATAATCGTGCTTCTGGCAACGATATAGAACAGGCCACCACCTGGCCGTGGTTAAAATTTCATGGGCGGCGGCTCATACAGCATTATACCGAGACCACCGAAAGATAGATCTATTTTCGGTGGGCGTGATTATACGCTGTACAGAAAACTCTATTGCGCCGAGGAAACTTCAGCACAATTTTTGCTTGTTTATTTTTACTTCTGGACCAAGGAAACAGTCCTATTTTATCGTTATGATAGTGCGAAAATTAAGGCACCATGCAATAGCCTACCTACCTGTTGCATTTCATGATGATCTGTAGAAAATATCTGATCAGAGATAATTATACGAATAATGTTAATAATGACGAAAACGATAAACATTACCATAGTAAAGATAAGGACTAGCGGCAAAGAACGTCGCAAGTATTTCCCAATATGAATAAAAAAAAGCTATTTACGTTATCATACCATATTTTGTTTGTCACTAGGCTTTTTTTTAAAAGTTCATTAATATATATATATATATATATATATATATATATATATTATATATATATATATATATATATATATATATATACACAGTATATACAGTATATATATTATATATATGTATATATATTATATATATATATATATATATATATATATATATATATATATATATATATATATATATATATATATATATATATATATATATGTATATATATATATATATATATATATATATATATATATATATGTGTGTGTGTGTGTGTGTGTGTGTGTGTGTGTGTGTGTGTGTGTAAGTGTGAGCGTGCACGGCAACACATATTTAACTACACCGCAGACTACAGTTTAATCTCCACCGTTCATTTTCCAATTTTGAGAATTTCTGTCGTAGGTAGCATCATACCTTACCGTTTAGTGTATAATGGCTGTACAATCAAACTTACTAAAAATTACCACTTCTAAATTTTGTATTCTTGAAATTTCTAAAAAAAAAAAAGTCTCCAATACAATATCTATTGTCTGATGCGTGTAAGGATAAAAAGCAAACTCTTCACCAGCATTCGCTCTTATCACGCTAAACAACAGGACAAACAGCCCTCCATAAACCCAAAGGAAAACCAAAGCTGATAACTCATGTGCATGGGGCGGCCAGATAATATGCATAGATTAAAACTAATCACGAACGCATGGAAAGTTTACCCACAAACAGCGAAGATAACAATGGCCTAATTTGACGGGCAATAAATAAAGATCCTTTACAAGCTTACTGGGATTGACCACTTCTGAGAGGTCCTGTCCTCTACAGCCCACCGGCAGCCATCTTGAGAAGAGACCGCCAGTCACCTTTTCACACAACCATAAACCAAGAAGTTTCTGCTTTTGGTTTCATTTCCGCGAGACTTGCCGACTTCCAATGCCTCAGTCTGACTTTCTCAGGTGGCCTGTGAGGGCTGCGCGGTCACTGAGCGGCTTTTAAAGAAATTGCTCTATAAGCTTCCATATTCTTTCACTTGTCTTGTATGCTGTTAATTTTCAAATAGGGTGCCCATCAGAAATTAACTAAACGAAAATCTTTAAAGTTACAAAAAAATTACGATAAACTGCTACTTGTCTTATTTTTCTCATCACACACAAAAAAATACCTACAGACATACACACACACACACATACCTACATCTGGGGGCTGAATATTTAACTTCTTAGCATGTCTAAAGCCTTTTAAGTTATAATAGTTGGTGCAACACGCAGGCAATAATAGCTATTTTTTTCTACATCTACGTTAAAAGATTATGTAAATACTGCCTGTTTTCACACAGAGAAAATGATAACAACAGATTATATTTTCAGATCAAACTGAAATGTCATTGGGAGAGTAATAAAAAAAATATCTCAGTTGTTATACTGCAAACTGCAGTTCAAATTCCGTGACCAAACCAGTCATATAACAATGAATTAAAAAATTTGCGGAAGTAAAGCATGGGATCAATGTGCCTATATTATCCCTCTCTCTCTCTCTCTCTCTCTCTCTCTCTCTCTCTCTCTCTCTCTCTCTCCCCGTTCATCCCTTATGGGCTTAATAAAACCAACCTGGGCGAACCCTCCAACCCCCATTTTTATGGCTCCCGTTTAAAGTTCCTGCAGTCGGCAAATTGTCTTTACAAGACGAGTTCCTTCCAGCAATTGGCCGAGGGGAACTAACCACCCTTGAAACGCCGTTAACCTCAACAATAGGGCCTGAACTCTTTGCCTATTAGCTGGTCATTTCCATTTAATGATATAATAAAAGAAATGGTCAAGAAACGACGATTTCAGGGCGATTCTATTTCTTTGGTTGAACTGCTTTCGAAATAAATTTATTCGTGATAGGCAATGATCCCATTTACCCTCCTTATCGTCATTGTCTTAGAAACAATATATTTCATTACTACATTAAAAACGCTATCAATGTATCTTATTCCTGTGTTCTTATATTACAACTATGTGGTCATGCAGAAACACAAATTTATTGCCTGAAAATATAAAGGACCGTGTAAGAATGAAGTGCATGCAATACAAAGACGATATAAAATTAATTTTTGACAATGCTCATAAGACTACGAAAACCTTTGGGAATTTCTTGGAAGAATTTAATTCACTATAGTACGGTCATTTATATTTAGCAGAACCAAGTCATGCTAATTTCATTGTAAAGAACTATTGTAAATATTGTACGTAGATTATAATAATTAAATAAAAAAAAATTACATGCTGGTGCTAGGTGTGCGTGATAATGAAAGCAAAAATTACGTCAGGTTAAGGGGACAAATGCCGTCACAACCTCAGAGTTTCTATTAAGTTTGTGAAAATATAAAACAGAATGTTGTAAAACCAATCATTATAAAATATTCAGCAGTTTAACACCGTAGGAATACTAAACGTGAAAATTTAATAAATCTTAAAAGAAGAAGACAATTATCAGGAAAATATCTGTCCTTAATTACTCCTAAGTACGAAAATGTAAATAGTCAACAAGAAAATTTCGGCGAGGAAACTGAAACTGAAACAGGATAATTGAATGGATTAAAAAAAAACTAGAGACAGAAAGTTTCCGAGTACCATGATGTCTTGAATCTTTTTTTTATAGATAATTACTCACTGGAAAAAATAAACAGATTGTTATCAAGTGACCTGCTTATTTTTATCAGCCTAATTATATGCAACAAAAGCTACTCTACAGATTTCCTTTTCCTGAATATAGTGTGTATATATATATATATATATATATATATATATATATATATATATGTGTGTGTGTGTGTGTGTGTGTATATATATGTGTGTGTATATGTATATATATATATATATATATATATATATATATATATATATATATATATATATATATATATATATATATATATATATATATATATAAACACGTACACACATACACAGACAGACACACACATATATATTTGTGTGTATTATACGGATAGAACGGATAGTATGTTACTTACCTTTATGCCTTAATTGGAAAACTTTAATGGAAATTGGCAGCTTGTCGTTGTGGGACGTTGCAGCGGAATGTTAAACCGAGAACTCCTGAAATAGTAAGGAAAAGAGGAAATCAGATAACATGGAAGCTGATATTGGAAAATGTATAACAACACCAAATAGAACTAATTTTAACTGCTGGATGGTGTACTGTCGAAATTCCACTATTCAAGATGGCTTCCATTATTAAACTGGTAAATAAATAATGACGAGCACAGTAATTAAATCGGCATATTTTACAAATGGAAGAACTACTTGAAGAACAAAAATTTAATGGTTGAAACATCTGGAATAGAAATGAATGAAACTGATAGCTATTCTAATAAGTACAAAATTTTACAAAAAGTTTGGCAATTAGTTTGACAGTGTTTTGCCTTTAACTTTTGAGCGTTGCATCAGATACCTGTCCCATTCTATCGTTTCGTATAAGGCTGAATGTATAGATTCTATGAGAAGAATACAGCCTTACCTTCATCTGACTAATTTTGTTGTATCATTTCCATATACGTTCATTTTTCGAAGACGTAGATACTGCGGAAGTTTTATTTGATATTTGCTGAATAGTTTCAGCGTCACCAAAGAACTGCATTGTGTCCTTGCACCTTCCCCCTTTATCAAGTGTTTTTAGTCATCATTAGCATCATTTCTCCTACGGTTTTCAAATGAATGTTTTCATGGCACTTATGGCACAAAATTTCATTGTTCTTCCTTTCAATTTTCCCCTCGTTTCATAATTAGAATTTGCTTTAAATTTTTTCCAAGAAAAATTTTTATTTATATTCTTTCGAGAATTCCCCCAACGTCTCATGTTTGCCCTTTCATTAAGGTCTACATGTAACATGTTCTCTTTGCCATACGAAATATTAGATCAGATAGCACCCACTGCATTTTCTGTCCTTATTCACGGCTGCTAAAACCATTTTTGAAAAATACTTACCTTAACTATGTTCACTTACTTCAAGCAAAAGATATTTTGCGTCTACTTCGTTTACTCACATATCCATTTTACATGTTTTCATTGTTTCTGTCATTTCACTTGTAAACACTTAATTTTTTTATCATATGTAAATAGTGGCATCTATGAAACAGTAATTTCATCAATGCTTGTTTTAACTTGGCAAGAAATTTAAGAGGCTGTTTCTATTGCTAAAAAACATTTTTTTTCACTCTTGCTGAGGGAGAGCCATTTAAATTTATTTGTAACATTATCCAAAACACTTCTGCCAGCTGATGCCAAGTAGTGGACAGTTTAATGTGAGTTTTAGCCAGAGTCGTTCATTTGATGATGCAAGCATGAAATTTGGTATAAATATATTCTGTACATCAGCTTTTTAAAAATAAAAGTGCTAGCCATCAGAATTTCCAATATGGCCGCCTTTGTAGGTCACTTTTTGAGAAAAGAGTGCTAGCCATCAGAATTTCCAATATGGCCGCCAGCACACCAAAAAACAGCCATAAACCATAAAAACGCCGATCTCTGTCCATTTATTTCCAAATTTTGCCACTAGAAAAGGCTGCTGATGAAGAGAAGGCAAAGAGGATACGCTCTTTCTGTCTATATAATGTCCCCAAAGGGTTGCAAACTATAGAGCCAGCTTTGTAGTTTTGTCAACATTACTGTTCCTGAGGCAGGAATGGGGCAAACGGAGGGTTTTGGTACCAAAAAACCAGTTGCTTTTGGCAGGTGAAGCCCAATGTCAGAGTAAAGACTATTCATACATGAGAAGGAAAACTATAAGATTAAACTATGGAGGTAGAGCCAAGAGAGTGTCTGTCGCTCACTACCAGGGTACACTGGTGACGGACACTGCTGTGAAACTCAGCATGAGGCTCAGTATTAGCTAAACTGCAAGTCTAGTATCCCAAATGCTAACTAATCAGCCCCAAAGAAATTAGATAGCCGCACCTGAGCTGACAGGATGTGTCAGCCCGGGAGAGCTGAGCCAAGGATGATGGTGTACAGATCTCGCGGGATTTAAATGATGTTGGATAAACCAAGGTCTGTAGAGATACATGTATCTCTTTAGACTTTGGGATAAACGATCGGGTCAGGTGTAGGACAACAGTTCGAACCTAACTGTATCCCATACATGAAGGTGAACAAAGGTGGTAAAAGGATAAACCCTGGGCCAGCTCTGCTTAAGTTCGAGATATCTTATCATGGATGCCAAACCAAATAAGCAAACTGACTGGAGTAAATGTTGCCTTTGTCAAGAGGAAAAAGTGATGAAACACTAATATCACCTCTTAGCTTATTTCAGAAGAAACTGGACTTTTCTGGATAAGTTAACCCTTTCGTGTCCAGACGGGTCGACCCAAATGTTTACGCTCAGATCATGGTCATTTACTCCTGGGTGAACAGTTGAAGATTTAGACGCATTGGAAGTTTCCACAAAATGCTTTTAATTTTTCCCGTGTAATTTTTATTATCACTAAAGTGGTACCATCGGAAAGCTGATCGTTTATTCTAAAGCATATTAAAAGTTGAAATAAGATAACACCTACCACCGTTTTCGATGTGATGAAATAGGACCAAAAATAATTTTTAGCATTTCTTATTCTCTTCCTCTGTCTTCAAAGGTCAAAAAATATATTTTCTGGTTAACGAAATGTAATAAATTTTACGTAAGTAGATAGAACATTCCTTACTTATAGTCATGGTAAATATTTCAGTCGAATTGAATTAATATTTTATGAATGACAAGGTAATTAATAGCCGGCGTTGGTAGCACTGACGGCTAGATTTGTCATCGTCCCACGTGGAATAAGAGATTTTAAAAATGTATCAATGAGTTTCTTTTTTACACAAACCCAACTGTAGAATTGGGACTCAACGATACATTTTTTTTTACTTCACTATATATATATATATATATATATATATATATATATATATATATATATATATATATATATATATATATATATATATATATATATATGTGTGTGTGTGTGTACATATAAAGAAACTGATAGAATAAAAATGATAATGACTATGAACCATCACAACTGTAATTGTTTCACTTAAAATTTAACAGGCTATATATATATATATATATATATATATATATATATATATATATATATATATATATATATATATATATATTTGTGTGTGTGTAATGTAAAGAAACTGATAGAATAAAAATGATAATGTGATCCATCACAACTATAATGTGTTTGTTTAAAATAAAAATTCAACAGGCTCTGAAACAAGCAAAGGCTTTGTTTTTTCCAACTTGAGCAGTTATCATCACTTCCTCATCTAGTATTGAACTCAAATAAAAAACTGCAAATTCGTATCACCACCTTTTGTATAATGCGAGTGAGTTATGAATTACAGCAATTTGCTGTTTCCCAAGGCGAAGGTATTATTGGTTCATTGTTTATGTCCGCACTGCTACAACGGTATTTGCACGTGGGGTAAATATCATTGCTTCAGTAACAACTGATGTTACTACCACAGCCCAGTTAGAAAAGACAAATTGCTGTTTATCACAGATACGGCAGGAAGTCATGCAATTTCTGCTCAGTTCAGTTCAGTATAACCAAGTGAAGGGTAAAATATTAAAAGTTTTGTGCAAGCTAATACAGAAGGACATAAAAAAGTTCGTAGAAGTGAATTTACAGAAGGACCTTTTAGTATATAAACATATTGCAGATTACAAAGGTAGGAAAATGTGTCATATACAGTGTATTTGTGTGTGCATGCATATGATGGGAATGTGACTGGGGAGGGATTTGGGGTTATTATTTATATTTATAATGCCTAGTTACTTAGGGGGTGGTTAATTATGTACATTATATTTACATAATGCAATTCCATTGTGAAACTACATTATTACATTAGTTTTACATTGTTTTTTGTTCTTATGGGTCTAATAAATGTATTGATTTCTTCTGAAGTATTTGGTTGGGGATTGTTACGGAGTGACCCTGACCTTGTGTTCTTCCCCTCAGGCAGTTGGTGGGGAGGCCTTACTCTAACTCCTTCTATCTGGATGTTGTCTATCATTTCTTGCAATGCTGGTTTCTTCTTGTGTTTGTCTGCTCGTCTGACTTTTCCATATTTTCTCCCTTCTACATTCAGTCTTTTTTCAAAATTCTCATTAAGGAAAACCGATCTGGGTGTGGTCATAATCCACACTGGTATTCATCTCCTTGGATATAGATCCACCAGTTGTTGGCTTTCACCTCCCCAGGGCATAAACCTCATTGGTATTTCTTCCTCGGCTTTTGTCGAATATGTTCATTCAGAAGGCTGTAGTGGTATGCAATAGTAAAATATTAAAGAATTTATGGTGATTACGAAATCCATTGCTGTAAATGTAATAATATGAGCTTCCGGATGTTTCCAAACATACTTCTTCATATATACAATGAAATATTAAAATAGTCAAGACTGATTAAGCAGAAGCGAAAAGTCAATCTTAAAATGAATATTCAGTAGTTGTCAGGTAATTCAGAGGTTGATTTGCTATGGATAGTTGCCTGACAAGTATAAATTTTGTGACTATTCCATATCCTCAACGATCTCCGGTCAATATAGTTTACATCGTCGTGATTGTCTTGTTCAGCAGTTAGGGGAAGTCCTACTCAGCATCGGCGTCCCAAGCATGACTTTTCTTTGACTTTTTCACCTGAATTCGTCAACAACTCTTTACCATATTTCTACGGACTCCCCATAAGAAAGGCATTCTCTTACTCCCATTTTTGTAAATTAAGTCTCGTTCATTTTTATTCTATCAGAAACTTAGCTGGTTTGCCGACACATTTCCTAGGTAGTTTATAAAACACGCAGAGGGCTCTATTCAGAAATTCTATGAATTAAATATTACAGTGAACGACATAACGCTCATAAGCCAAGACACGGAATCATTATTCACAAAGGTTCCTGTAAACGACATCCTGAATTTCATAAGGGAAAAAATCAACTCCTTATGAAGACCTATTTCCTCTGGGCAGTGGAAAAAAAAGTTAAATTAATAAAGCTCCGTGTAACCAATAACATGCTCTCTTTTAACTGAAAGATTTCCAAAGATTTGAATGTGGGATAGGCAGGCTGCTATTCCTCTTTAAGCCAATGTCTGCATGTACTTTAATGACTCAGTCCCAAAGTGGTTTTGGTGCGACACGTTGATGACATTTTCAAGTTCTGGAATAATACTTGAGAAGATTTTGGTATCTATTTGCAGCAAAATGAATTAACTTCTAGCATTACGTTCAAAACTGAATGAGAAAAGGACAGGAACTAGCCTTCTTAGATATATCAATAGGGAATCATTCAAGTACAGTTTCAACGTCTATAGAAGACCAGCGTTCTCTATTTCCTGCATTCATTTCCTAACTATCATGACATTGCAGTATCAATGAAGACTGAGGTATCAGTGTAATTTTTTTCTCGGAGGACCAGGAACCTGTTCTGACGGTTACATAGACAAAGGAGTCAATTTCATCTGTAAACAACTCAACCAGCTGCCTCACTATGACGGCGGAAAAGCCATCAACCAAGCCAGTAAGACAGATCTCTCTTCGAACCAATGGGCATAACAAAATAAGGGATATACCAGCAAAATAAAACCCCTGCGTAGACGCATTAAGAACATGTCTCTAGGAACATCGAACCTGACTACCCTTCTGCTTTCATATCGAAGAATCGTAGAGAATGCTCTTATTAATGCCCATTAAAGTAAAAGAGAATTATGCCTATACAGCAGAGTTGATATCAGTTTACACCTTTCTTGAGACAATAAACGATATTTGTGGCTAAATATTTGTGTGAGTATATATATATATATATATATATATATATATATATATATATATATATATATATATATATATATATATATATATATATATATATATATATATATATATATATATATACATATATATATATATATATATATATATATATATATATATATATATATATATTATATATATATATATATATGATCATATTTTTAATAGCTCCACCTAATGTGGTGAACTGGATATTTTATGATATTTGTGGCCTAATGTTTGTGAATATAAGAAAAACCCTCGGTTTATAAGACAAATTCAACAAATTCATAATTAGTCACGCGTTACAAATTTACCAATCAGCTATCATGGTGAAGATGGGTTGATATCAATTCTAAGTACAAAACCTGAGTTCGACAGGCATGTACAGCAGAGTCGATGACGAAACATATATTAATCATAATTCCTCTTGGATGTAGGTTATTCCCGAGGCGTAATGAACTGGATATTAAAGTATATCGGTAGCTTAATATCTATCTATATATCTATATCTAAATTATATATATATATATATATATATATATATATATATATATATATATATATATATATATATTTATTATATAATTCACATGATCATATTTTTTTAGAGCTCCACCTATTTTTAGACATACATACACACACACACACACACATACACATATATATATATATATATATATATATATATATATATATATATATATATATATATATATATGTATGTATAATCCTGATGATAATAGTTTTCATAGCTCCACCTAATACTGTCGAAACAGGATTCGAATATCGGGCGATGATCGAACAATATGATCTGGTTTCAGTAAATTCACTGACCACTGTTCGAATTAGCCGCTAATTATATCACTTACGACAGATACAAATGATTTATTTAATCCCACTTTGTCCTCCTACCTTCTCAATTTCCCCAAAATTTTGGGATATATTTATCACTGCAAGCCTTGAATCCATATGGCAAATCGCTGAAGGTGGCCTTTTACCGTAGCAGATTACGAACCTACGCACCTTTATGGTTAGTAATAATAAATTTAATTATAAAAATTACCTTGCATTCATCGGTACGAGTTGATAAGCTCACCGTTGAATCACCTTAACAAAAGTGTTGTATACAATTTTTGTCTATGGCCATGCCATTGTGACGCCATGTTGTATTAACTAATAATATATAATGTTAATAATATCCTTTGTTTCAGCTCCGGGCCATATACGATGAACGATAAGGTGAACACTGTACAGTATACTAAATTAAGTACGCTAGTAAAAAGTAATATTCATGAACTCTTTTATTCAAGCGCTGCTGAAAACAACAGCAACGACTATAATAATAATAATAATAATAATAATAATAATAATAATAATAATAATAATAATAATAATAATAATTCCAGATAAAGACCAAACACCGATACATAATTCAAGTAGTTTGCTAAAAAAAGAAGAGTAAATGGCAAATCTCATAATAATAATAATAATAATAATAATAATAATAATAATAATAATAATAATAATAATAATAATAATAATTTTTCAGGTGGGCTAACTACTGATACAAAATTGGGGTAGTTAGCTAAAAAGGAAAAGTGCCCAGCAACTCTCAATAATAATAATAATAATAATAATAATAATAATAATAATAATAATTTCTGTCGATTTTCTGATCATCGCATTAAACTTCTTCGGTGGCGAAAGGGCAATAAAGTAACGTCCCACAAACAGGCAGTTGCATCGGCCGTTGGCTGTTATCCTCAAGAACAGCTTGTTTCAGTGTTGTTGAGTCTCCAGCTTGGTAAGACAGGTTTCGTTGATACTAAACTCGACTTGCTCGTTCATTAACGTTTGGGATCTCGGCCGTGCCCTACTGAAAGATCGTTGGTTTCATTTTGTTTGGTGTTATGTACAGTCTTCCACAGGGAAGATTCCCTCACTGACGGGCCCTTGTACGTTTTCAAAGTAAGGTGCTTCTTATATTTTATAACTGTTCCAGTGTTTTCTCGTCAGTGTCGTATATTCTGCAGGATAGGACAGTAGTTTTTTTTAAAAAATTTTTGTAAGACCTTTACTTCAGGCGGTATTTTTGTTGTATAGTTTTGGTGCGCAGTGTACAAATGCTCTCTAGCCTGACTTACGATTTGTTTTAGGTTTTAATCGCTTATTTGCTTCACTTGCATGTCGTCTGTTTTACAATTTTCATTTGAGGTCTATAGAGAATCTTGAGCAGTTTCTTGGTCATGTTATATTGTGAATAGACTTTGCAAGATTTTAGGCGTGAAGGCGTGCTTCAAGGTTTATTGGGTTGGCGAGTGGATGATATTACTAGTTTTGCCCTTTATATTTCTCAAATATTTAGATTGTGGTACTTGAGCTACGACATCGTTGTCGTATGGAAGTATTTCGTTTGCGGGTTTTGTATCTTCAAATACTGGTATTTTCGATTCTTTAAACTTTTCCAAATTTTTGTTATTGTTGTAGATTGCCTTTCAACATGGTACTGAAGACTGTTTCGAAGCTTATTTATTACTAACCCGAACTAGATAGCTTTAAGTGGTAATTCTATGTACTTTAAACCCAGTTTATACTAGCAATCTTATGCAGTGCTACGGTTGTTTTCATTTGAACTTTATACTGTAACAGAGTCTTGTGATTCAATTGGGTTTAAAGTCTCTTGAGGATTAGAGAGGCCTATCTCTATTATCATAGCCTTCCTAACTTGGGGTATAACTAGTAACAACGCCTATCAGTATGTATAAGGCCTTGCTTGCTGCTTTTTGACTTTGTATTTTAAAACTTATCACATGGCCCAGCTGATTGTAACAAATAGTCAGCTTTTGCTTTCCATTTGCTAGAACATTTTGGACTTATATATTTTTTTCAGGTTAGGGTGTCGTTAAGTAAGCGTGCCACAGTGAGTTAGTTGTCTTAGATGTACCGATACCTCATGACTAAACCAGATTAATGGGTGAGTAATTATTTTTTTTTTTTTTGAGTGACTTGAGCAACCAAACACTTTTTGGCTTTGATTTTTCAGAATCAAACCTTAGTTTTCATTTTAAGTTTAGGCTTTTTTAATGCATTTGGTTTATTTTTCTCATTCAAAAGATTTGAGAGTTTTGAAAATTTCTTTAAAATTGCGAAGGTTAAAATTTAACTTTTAACAGCTTTGAACATTTAAAGGAATTTTCGGATTTGTTTTAACTTTAACCTTTTGTTTTAAAGTATTTAACTTTCAGTTTTGATTATTAGTTTAGTTATATTTTAGCATTAAAAGTTTGTGTGTAAGTTATATTTTTGCATTAAAAGTTTGTTAAATGTGTGTGGAAGTTATATTCTTGCATTAAGTTTGTTAAGTTATATTCTTGCATTTTGTTAAATGTGTGTGGAAGTTATATTCTTGCATTAAGTTTGTTAAATGTGTGTGGAAGTTATATTCTTGCATTAAGTTTGTTAAATGTGTGTGGAAGTTATATTTTTGCATTAAAAGTTTGTTAAATGTGTGGAAGTTATATTGTAGCATTAAAAGTTTGTTCATGTGTTCATGTGTGTGGAAGTTATATTTTAACATTTTGTTAATGTGTGTGGAAGTTTGAGTAAATCTAGCATTTTTAAGTTTACTTAAACTTTATATTTACACTTTTGCCTTGTGTGGTTTGATCTTTTAATTTCTGCTAGTTTTGGTTTTAGAATTGTAAAGTTTAAAGTTTCTTTATTTTGGAATTTTGGAAGTTTTTGAAGACTGACAGTTTTTAAAGTTCTTGAGTAATTATTTCAGCTGCATAAGTTTTGGGTTTAAAGTTTTGGGTTTAAAGTTTTGGGTTTAAAGTTTTGGGTTTAAAGTTTTGGGTTTAAAGTTTTGGGTTTAAAGTTTTGGGTTTAAAGTTTTGGGTTTAAAGTTTTGGGTTTAAAGTTTTGGGTTTAAAGTTTTGGGTTTAAAGTTTTGGGTTTAAAGTTTTTAGAGTAAATCTAGTATTTTTTTTTTTAGTTAGTGGATTTAAACTTTTGCCGAATTTCAGCTAGTTTTCTTTTTTAGATTTGTAAAGTTAAGTTAGTTTTGTTTTTTAATAAACTTTTGCCGTGTAGTTTTATCTTGTAATTTCAGCTAGTTTTGTTTTTTTTAGATTTGTAAAGTTAAGTATCTGGAATTTTTGAAGTTTTTGAACACTGACAGTTTTTAAAGCTCTAGAGTAATTATTTCAGCTGCAAAAGTTTTGCGTCTTAAAAGTTTTGCGTCTTAAAAGTTTTGCGTCTTAAAAGTTTTGCGTCTTAAAAGTTTTGCGTCTTAAAAGTTTTGCGTCTTAAAAGTTTTGCGTCTTAAAAGTTTTGCGTCTTAAAAGTTTTGCGTCTTAAAAGTTTTGCGTCTTAAAGTTTTGCGTCTTAAAAGTTTTGCGTCTTACTTCCCAAGTCCACCTTTGCCGGGGTGGTGGTGCCGCCTGCCAGGCAAAGGTGGACTTGCATGTTGTGCATGGTGACTTGGTCACCATGTACAACAGGAAGTTCAAAAACGAGCATGGTGACTTTTGTCACCATGCACAGTAGGAATTTCAAACTAGTCAACTTCTTAGGTTAGAACTGCAAGGATGATAGTTTTAGTGTAGCTAGGACTTAATGGGAAGTTAGATATGGAACTTGAAATGTAGGGTAGGCTAGAATAGGTTGAAGAACGTGTTAATTTTATATAGATGGAGGGGTTACGATAAGGGTAGGGGTTACAATAAGGGTAACATTCTATAGTCTCTTAAGGATGGTGGGAATAGACTGGGGGTAAAAAACACGTTAGTCAGACCTAGGGAGACTATTTTGACAGTGCAAGCTAATAGCAGAGGGTATTAGTGCTAGAGCCCTTTTTGGTCATGAGATTAAGTCTGAATGTATTAGGGTAACTCCAACATACTTTTATAACTTAGAATTTTATTCCCACTAGTAAATAGAAACTAGACAGGTAATAGGTGGATATTAACAATTTTCTTTGAGGCCTAGGTCTTGGGGTGAATTTTTTTTTTACACTGATGTCTTGGACTTGTCAGGTATTTCAATAGGCTGGTTAACAGTGGAAATTCGAATTCATAATTCTTGCTGTCTTGTTAACGACGTTACTTCAGTGTGCTAAACACTCCCACCCTCCCCCCTCTTACTCTTCAAGCAAAGCTTTCATGTTAGGAAATAGTTCAGATTGCATTGCATATTTTCATTGACCCCTACCGTCATCCACCTTTCCTCCGGTGTCGAAGCTTGTTTCAGGAACCCCTTCCTTATTCAGATTTCCCCAACTTAATTTTTCGACCTGTTGGGTTATGCAGTTTAAATTCCCGTAAGACTGGATACTAAAGGACGAAAGTTGCCAGATAAGTTTGCATTGCATGGCACCTTTCATAGTTATGTAGCACTTAAGTTAGATGCGGTTGTTTCAGTGTAAGATTGGTGCCCTATTAAATATGTCTTGAAGGATGGCACTCTATCCTGTTTTTTTTGGGAGTTTGAGGGAACAATGCTAGTAATACATGGGATTGTTAATGTGAAAGTTGATGGCAGTTTGAAGTAACAATACTAATACATGGGATTGTTAATGGGAAAGTTTACTCGTACGATTTAGTATTAATTATAATAATAACCTTGGAATAGCTGCTGGGACTAACTGAACAGGCTATTTCCGCTTTGAGGGTCATAGAAACTTTTAGTAGATTCTAAAATCAAACAAACTTTTCTTATGCACAGGCTCTTGGTGTAGCTGCAGCAGACCATAACATCGACACTAATATTAATGGAAAGCAATGCTTTTCGTTAAGACTGGATATCCTGTGAGGATTCGAAGCGCTCTCAATTCGGTTACCTAGACAACAAGAACTCAACTTGCAGACGCTATGCATGTCTTGTGACGGTTCAAAGAGCACTAAACTGTTACCCCGACAACTAGAACTTAACTTGTAGATGCTGTGCACGTGCATATCTTGTGAGGACTAGAAGTGCTCTAAATTTAGTTACCCAGACAACTAGAGCTCAACTTGTCGGCGCTGTGCCTACCCTGTGAGGATTCGAAGTGCTCTGAATTCGGTTACACAGACAACTAGAACTTAGTAGATGCTGTGCTCTACCTACTACTCAATTTTTTTTATCTGACTTTGGATATGTAATAGTAGTAAATGTATGAAGACCAGCTTAATATATTAGTCTGTAAACCTTTGTCAATTTCTTTAATCCCAAAATTCATGTGATGGGGTAGACTTTGTAATACTCCTTGAAAGACAATGTCCTATGAAATCAAGGGAATGGTAGTTACTGGTTGGTTGGTTAACAGAAGATGGGGAAATTGGTATGAGAAATGAATTAACTGAAATAATGGTTTTTAATTCTGAAGAGATTCTAGTATATTAACCTCGAATTTTGGTGATTACTTGCAATAGTCTATGCAAATTTAAACTTCTAGTCAGCAAAGCGATAATGTATTTTGACCCCTCTGATGACAAGAATAATTAATGTTGATCATTCCCTATGATCTGGAGATCACATTCGACTGAACAATTGTAAAGGTGATTTGAGCGATAATAGTTAAAGTGAAAATTCACTTTGACACGAGATACCGCCAAGAAAGTATTTTAAGGATCTTCCGGGGTTGAATAGTCCAAATCGCTATGTAAGGGTTATAATTAGTTTGTAAAATAGTTAAGCAGGCTGCAAATTTTCAATAGTGAGTAATTTGTTCCGGGAGTGGTTATTGCTTGTCTGTAAATTGTTGAAGTTACTGTCTGTCGATGGTTACATATAACACAGGCTTTATCGTTGGTCTTGTACGTATCGGATAAGTGAGGCGATAGAAATGCAGGATTTTTGCATAATGCATTTAATTAGTTGGCCTTGTCTCTGGCTCAGAAGTTTTTGAATGTTAAAATTGCTCAAAGGATTTCGTGAGGATGGGGTTGTGCTTCTGGTCCTTAGTTTTGCCAATCTCTTCGTAATACTTCGTTACAGAATTGAGAACGCTAGGACAAAAACTTAAAGAAAATCGGTTTTCCTTTTATCCAGGCTACGATCCGCAAACTTCGGATGGCTAAGATTAGTCACCTAATTATGGCTTGCATCAATATTATGTCAATACACAAGAAAAGCCAGAAAATATCAAAGCTTTCTTTTCGTCGGTTTGTTTCATATATTTCCTTACATAGCAGTGTAATCGGTAGCTAATGCTGATAACTACTGCCAGTTATTAACCAGCTATCTTCCAACCGATTAGTTATCACGTGAAAACATGGCCTAAAATACTTTTTCTTTACTGATTAGCCCGAATGATTGGTGCCAATTTGCAGATGTTATTTGTCGCCCAAACTAATGAATAGTCGTCCAAATGATATACTGACTAAATCCCAAATTCGCCCAAATGAGTTGCGCCCGAAAAAAGGTCCCATTAAGTTATGGTGGACGGCAATAAAATCATAGGAAAGTCACAAAGTCGTAATTTTATGGCAAAGTTGTGGTAAAAATCAGAACAAATAATACCTAAACTTTTCGCGCACTTTTTTTGGTCCTGATGTGTAAAACAAATACAGAATTGAGAAAAATCATAGGATTACATCCTAGATGAAAAATATTAAGTAAGCAAAAAAATATTGCAATTATATAATTATTGCAAATGAAAGCTGATTCCTTGGCGAGGCACCAAAACTAATGATGATAAATTAGGAAACATTTATTTTTGTGGATGAAACCTTTTAAGTACGTCTGGAATAAAGCCACATGTACTGAAAGTATCCGTAAAGTGTATTGCCATGTGAATGCGTCTTCATTTTCATTATTTCAGGGATGTATGTACACGGCAAAAGTAAGCTACAGTTACTAGTTGTGCCTTACTTGACCTAGACAGCAGAGAGGATTGGCGTATCCAGAACAAGTCAGTCAGTCCCAAATGGGTTAATCCGGTTAAATATTTAAACATGTAATGCCATAATATATAAATGATGTTATGGAAGTTATTTATTGCCTGGTAACTGATTTAAAATATTTTTTTATTTAATTGGTTGTGACTTAAATTGTGACTGACTTGATCGTTTTTGTTTGATTACCTGACATCTTTCTCAGCCAAAATTGTGAATTTTCCCTGTGACTTTATTACCGGTCACCACAAATTGACTTTTTTTTGTGACTTTTTATCCTAGCCAAAATTACGACTTTCTGTGACTTTTTATCCTAGCCAAAATTACGACTTTTTCTGTGACTTTATTACCGGCCACCCTATAACCAAGTGAAGGGTAAGCTATTCAAAATTTCGCCTAAGTGAATACAAAAGGACATATAAAAGTTCGTAGAGGTGAATTTACAGAAGGACCTTTTGGTATATAAACAGATTACAAAGGTAAGGAAATGTTATATACAGTATATTTGATGGGAATGTGACTGGGGAGGGATTTGGGGTTATATTTACAATGCTTAGTTACTTAGGGGTGGCTAATTATGTACATTATATTTTTACATATAATTACATTGGGTAACTACATTATTACATTAGTTTTACATTTTGTTTCTTGTTCTTATGGGTCTAATAAATGTATTGATTTCTTCTGAAGCATTTGGTTGGGATTGTTATGGGACTGACCTTGACCTTGTGTACACAACGTAATACGTCGCACAATGGTCTGGAAATAAATACTGCTGTACATTGTTATTGACTCATCACAAGGAAAAGCTGGAAATTTTTTTAACATACTGCCGCCTGCAATCCGTTTAGCCCACATGCCCACGAGAACACGCGCGCGCACACAGTCACACATTATATATATATACTGTATATACATACATTATTTATATATATATATATATATATATATATATATATATATATATATATATATATATATATATATATATATATATATATATATATATATATATATATATGTATATATATACATACATACAATGGGCTTGAGGCCCATAGGAAAGGACGTGATGTTGTTCTAGCATTCGGAAAAGACATTGGCACGATTCTTTGATGCTAGCAAGTACAGTGAAGCTTTTTTCATCTGGCTACAGCTGCAGAGATCATTCAAAGAGAAATGCTTGCTCATAAGACAAAATTCAGTCAAGATTTACAAGGACTTGGAAAAGAAGCTGTTCCACAGGCACTTCTGCGGTTTGCTCGCAGCACTGAGCATGGGGTTGACAGCAGGTCCCTTCTGGACCATGATGATGTACTGCCAGATGTTGCTATCGCACAACTTTTGCATACAACTGTTACTCTAAGTATACTGAAGGATCAAAAACCTGCAGGCATGCAAAGCACCGTAAAACACCTTTTCCTATATATGTCTGGATGAAAGTGTTCACCAAAACAAGAAAAAGATAATTAATTGACTATCATGAGAACAGAATTAGCATATCATATGACAGAGTGTTGGAAAGATCAGGACAGGTGAGAGTGTAGTAAAGAAATATGTGGAAGATGGTGGTTTGTGTCCACCCATTTTGAGAAAAGGACTTTTCACAATCCAACAGCCGCAACAGTCAGTACATCCTTCCATGGTACAAGTAATTCATCGCCCAGTGTTACAGGCAGTTAAAAAAAAAAAGGTTCCTCAGTCATTCACCAACATCCCACCGGCCTTCTTCCACAAAAGGAATCCAGAACCGAGCATCCTTGATCATGTATCATTGCCAGACCGCAGTCTTCTCCAAAAGGAATTCAAGTTGAATATGAATGGTTGGAAAAGGTCCATGACACCACAGATGTAGACGATTCACCCAATATAACATGGTCAGCACATCATGCAAGCAAACGAAGGAAAAATAATTTTGTGAGCAGCATCAGTTCTTTGCTGCTACTTCTACGAGATCAAGCCTATAGTGTTGCCACCATCAAGCATGCTATGGAAAAAATCAAGGAAGCTGTAACATTCCTTAACCCAGGACAAACACCAGTTATAACAGCTGACGAGCAATTTGTAGTTCTAATGTATGACAGGCCTAGCACGACCTCATCAGTAGACGAGGCAAGACTTGATCTCTTTGCCTGAAAGCAGAGGTTATGTGACTTAATCCCACCAACTAAAAATGCACTAAGGGAACATGCAAACAGGAGCAGCCTATCAGACAGGTCATATCTAGGGACAGTGTGTCAAACGTGATCCAGAACTCCAATGTCCTTCTAGGTAGGGATGGACGAAAGAGGATGGCAATTGGAGAATTGTGTGCACCACACTTGAACCGATTTCTAAATGCTGTCGGGAATTGACTAAATGTGGATGCAAGGCAGACTGTGTTGGAAGGTGCACATGTAAAACGACAGGATTAGACTGCACTGCACTCTGTAGCTGCCCATGTCATGCATCTTTAGAAGTCTAATACACTGATGTTCGCAATGATAGAAGGAGAATAGGCGCTAATATCCTCGTAATCATAATTCCCAAGTTTGGAAACAGTTAATAATGAGCTAGTATAGTTGCCACTTATATATTTTTAATTATATCTATGAACAAATGGCTATAAATACTCATAGAGGTCAAGTAATATGGACAAAAATGTAGAAATACCAAGAAAGTTAGATTATTTTGTATATTAGGCTTACCTGGCGGCCATCTTGGAAAATGGCCGACAAATTGGATTCCTGAATGGCAAGGATTGTTCTCCCAAGTAAAGTCTGCAATTTTATGGTAGAGAACCCCTCATTTTTCCCAATAATGATTGAACTTTGACTATTTATACAAAAATATATTGGCATTTTTTCACGATAATCGTTAAACGGCGGCCATCTTGGAAAATGGTTACCTAAGGGAATTTCAGGTGGCTAGCACTTTTTTCTTAAAGTCTACACACCCTTCCCCCGCGAGTATTTGTCAAATTTCATGCTTATATCATCAAATAGACGATTGTATGGCTTATCTGCTCCACTAAAGTTAGGTGACCGTTATGGTTACTTTTTATGAACTCATAACCCAGCAGTCGCGTGATTATGACACCACATATGTCCATCATCAAATTTTGAAAATGTACTTTTCATTATGTGCGACACTCTAAAAAATGGTCAAGTGGTAGTTGTCATAAGCAATTAACTCTGATTTTAATTTAAACAAAAGACCAATTGATTGATACGTGGTCGAAAATGTGTTGTTCTCAAAATATCTTTTTCATGCTCGCCTGAAAAGGATCAAATATAAATATCTCAAGAGAAACACTATGAAAGCTATAATAGCTATTTAAAAACTCGTAAAAAATTTTTAGTGGGACAAATACCAGCCTTTGATATAGACCAATTAGCCTATTTATGGAGGACTGATCATAGACTCTCTACAAAATTGGTTTAATTGCCACTTTACATCTCGTTCTAATTAATTGCTTTTGTACACCCATCAGGGAGCAGTTTTGTTCGTTAATGCAGTTGTTTTGATAAGCATTGTTTGCGTCCTGCGATTTGTAAACATGCGAATGGCCAACAAAAAATATTTTAGGCCCTTTGAGCTAATGTGATTAAATTATTTTGGTCTTATTTAAACTATAAACTCTCTCTCTCTCTCTCTCTCTCTCTCTCTCTCTCTCTCTCTCTCTCTCTCTCTCTCTCTCTCTCTCTCTCTCTCTGCATTTTTGACATGTTATTTACCTTGAAGAGGTGACAACTAATATTTTATAATTATCAACTTCTCAAATTTTGGCAGCCTTTGTCAACGGCTTCGTGTCCTACTGTGAATCCCAGTAGATAGCAACTGTCCCTCTGAATTTGATCTTTTAGCATACGAGAGAAACGTAAATGATACTTTCATGAATTTTGCAAAAAAGAAACCATACAAGAAGCCTGCGTATAATACCCATCTGTCGTCCACCTACATTCACAGCTTCCGAAAGTAAGAAACGACCTTCCTTCTCGACGGATTCTCTCTCTCATAAGATTTAATTCGCTGTCTTAAGGAAAATAACTTTTCGAAGCACTACTTTCACTGCAGTGGCTTTAAAGAAAATCATAGGCAGTTTCGTGAGAATGCTTTTCGATCACAAATTTACTTTTAGCATAAAGCTCCGGATCCAGCAAAATCCTTAATGTTTATACAGTTCCTATAAGGATAAGGATATTAGCTTGAAACATCAAGTAAAGTTAATATTTTGCTTATCATATTTGAAATGACAGTGAAATAAAAACATTAAATACAAGGCCAAAATTGTATACAAAAGAATATAGATTTCATTTCACAGACGACATATAGACCCTATTCATTCTGTCAACTTAAACTTCGTAAGCTTAAGTGCAAATGATTAGCTATTTTTTGCCTTTAAATACTTGCCATAAAAAAATGAAACAAAATTGGTGGACAGATCTAGACAGATATTGTTGTTCACAGTCAGTTTTATAGTTAGATAACTTTCTTTCAAAAGATATGCTACCTTGGGAAAGTAAAGTGAAAAAGAAAGTCAGAGAAACATATAAGATCTTAAATAGTTTTCTAGCTTGCTTGCAAACCTAAAAGGCACATCACTTAAAAAAACTTATCAAGCATACACCACTCTAAAGACAAGAATTTAACACAAATTAAATTACTCAACTTTTTCCTTTTGCTTTCGACGTTCTCTCTCTCTCTCTCTCTCTCTCTCTCTCTCTCTCTCTCTCTCTCTCTCTCTCTCTCTCTCTCTCTCTCTCTTTTGGAACGCAAAGTGAGAAGTGATAATTTGTGGCATATGAAATGACTATTCATCATACGAGCAATACTTCTTTTCATTCACTTATTTCTTAAAGAATTGCTGATAAATTTATAAGTCCTTTTGAGCCTATAATGCACACAAATGTTGTTGTCCAATAATCTTGCAATTTTGGAAGGCCTCTTCCAAAAAGAAAATATTTATTAATGGTAATAAATATTTGCTTTTTATTACTATTGCTTCCAGCAGTTTTAAGGATTTTAAAAGAACAAGATCTCAAGACTTGTTCATTTCATTTGCTACATCTTTTGTTGCAATTAAATTATCGTTTAGTCTGTGCTTTTTTTAATATTTGCTCTCTATTCAGTCTAGAATAATTATGAATGTCTTTCGTGACCTAAGACTACACCACTCATAATCGTCATCAACTCGCATTTTTCTGAATGACTGTGTTTCATACTTGATATTCATAGCGAAATTGTGATCATAGTTAAAAATGATGAAAAATAGAGAGTATTTGATCTATGACCTACCGTTATATGCACAAATACAAGTCCATTAAGACAGGAAACTCACTTCATCATTTTCTCAATATTCTGATAATTTGTCTAAGATGGTATGCACTATTTGCTTCATCTTACTTAATTTATTCAAAACTGAAAAATTCCCAGCCATGATCTATTAAAATTTTTTATCTTCTATTAGAAATATATTACATTTCATTTACCTAATAAGAAAAGTATTACATTTCCTTTACATAATAAGAAAAATATTACATTTCATTTACGTTACATAATAAGAAAAATATTACATTTCATTTACGTAAGTGGGATACTACCAAAATATTACAAAATTATATACCTACAATATTTACAAATTATTATGGATCTAATTTTTTTTAATCCATAATAATTTGTAAATATTGTAGGTATATAACTTTGTAATATTTTGGTAAAATCCCACTTATGTAAATGAAATGTAATATTTTTCTTAGTATGTAAATGAAAAGTAGTATTTTTCTTATTATGTAAAAGAAATGTAATATTTTTCTAATAAAAAATAAAAAATAAAAATGTCTCGTAAAGCTTAAATGCCTTGTTATCAGTTCAGCAAGCAACTCACCAACATTTGAGGAACATGGTTTTATACGCGAGCCTCCCCTGACTAACGGTGGTCATGAAAGTATATCAGCTACCAGACTAGAGCTTCACAGAGGAGAAATATAGAGGCAAAGATCCAATATTAATGCAAACGAGAACTAAATGTTCGTTGGAAAGGCGTATATAAATCTATCAGTCACTAGAATTAATCATAAACTATGAGATATTTGGAATTTTAAAAGTCAAATACTGAAATGTCTCTTAAAACAACATTATATTTTATGAAGAGTTGTTAGATTCTATTGCAAATATCATTAAATATCAATAGAATTATAAACGATCAACGAAGTTCTTGTGATGAGTCATTTATGACTTACCTAGCTACAGCTGAGTGGTATATTTTTTTAAGTGTAGGGACAAGTCATCAAAGTATGCAATAAGTGACAAGTGTGTAAGGAACAGTTGCTCTCCTAAGTTCTATAACTGTATGGAAACAAGTGACGAATATTTAGAAAATAGCTAATCTCTAAAATGGTATACCAATCGTTTACACTACGAGAGATGTATATATTTTTAGATTCACTTTTTCGGAGAAACATAGAAATGCATATCTTCACAGGGGAGTGTCTAGTACACGTGCCATATAGAATTAGAGACCAGATACTTACGTATGTGATCATGGCTGCTGTTTTGATGTTTCATGAGTCAGGCTTATTAGGGAAAAGGGCATATTGGAGATAAATATATCGTCGCCACCATCATTGCTTTCAACGCCGCGTGAGGGAAAGGACCTCTGTGCTTGTGCGTGCGTGTGTATGCATTACCTTTTCAGGTACAGCTACTATTGTAAGGATTTAGATGGTAATTAGCGTCGACCGTATTGGATGCCTGTAACAGGTTTACTTAGTACCGGGCACAAGTGGCATCTGATAAAGGCTAAGTGTGGCACTTGTCAGAATCTATCTGTACCGGCAACCTTTTGGAGAGTGGGGGCCAGGCAGCTAAGCAGTGTCTAGGAGAAGGGCCATGATATAAAATTTGCTCTAAGGATCGCTCAACGCCTTAAACTAGGCAACAGTTAGATAATTAGTGTCCATGTGTTAAGTTGGCGGCCGGAATGAATCCCTCGCGGGCTGGCTGTGACCCCTGATGTCCTATGTAAAAGAAAATATGTACAAAACTGAGACTATTCGTGCAAAGACGAAGGATTTGCAAATGTTCCGTTGTATCGACGAGCCAGTAATGGGTCCTGCTTTCGATGAGCCCGTGTGACATCATTGCCTGGCCGACCTATCTTAGTGGGTGCTGCATATGTCATATCCTGGAAGACAGCTGCTTCAAGAGCGGAATTCAGCTAAGACTTTAAGAATATGATTAGTGCATTGCAGAAGTCTAAAGATATACATCTTGACACCAACAATCTCACAGGCATAAGCTTCAACGTTATCAGAAACATCGGTTAGAACTAAGTCCAGTATAAAAGTCTTTAATTCTGGCTACATCTAGTTTGATAATTCTTGACCTACTCATTGTCTTTTTTTTTTTTTTTTTTTGCGATCCATATGCAGCTCTCTACAAACCTCAGGATGTCGTACACAAAAACTGTTAGTTACTGACTTCTATTATAAGGAGGTATTCAACAGACAAGTCAATGAATGTGTTCATCTCGGTGTTGTGCAGACCAGTGGTTCTTAACCTTTTTATTACTACGCTCCCTCTAAGAGTTGATCCTTCTCTCCACGCCTCCCTTGTATCTATGAGTAACATTCCCTCCAACATTTAAAGGAAAATGACAACAAAGAGAAAAAGAAGGGGTGTTTTTATTCTTTTGGGAATGAATTAGTGAGAAACTTGACACTGCTTCTTGGCGACTCTCGTTAAGAGAATAACGAATATAATTAGAGGATTTTTCATTTTCCCCTAGGGTTAGGGCCTCCCTTGGAAATTGATGACACCCCCAGAGGGGGGCGCTCCCCCCAGGTTGAGAACCACTGGTGTTGACACGGGTGGTTTTCACGTTTTAAAATTCATACATTATTTTTGAGGATATTGTACTTCTTAGACTGATAAGTCAGACATTAAATGAGGAAATGCCACTTAATTGATGCAGTATATAACTCATTTACCTTTTGATCTTGGCTTTGGGATTTCAGTTCGTGGGTATTTGGTGGTATGTAAGTGGATAACCACTAATTGGTCCTCGCCTCTGTATAAGTTCTACGAATGTTATTGCACGCCATATATAACTTGGTGCAAAGGTAAAATTACCGTCAATGCTTCAAACGCTCAAAATATATTATTTGCTACACGGGTTTTCTTATACGATACGGGAACAAGTTTTGACAGTTCGAGAACGGATGCCTTTTGGTTTCTAAATGAAGTAGTCGTGATAAAAATACTGAATGGTGAATGGGCACTCTCGAGAAGACACAGTTGTATGAATTTATGGATGAATGCGCAGACATATTAGCGATAAAGACGGATTAACAGATAGATAGCTATATACTGAATGCTATTTCAGTTAAATAGAATAAAATTACTGACACGGAATCAAGCCTATATATTCGGCGGATGTACTTACATGAATCTAAGTTATAAGATAGACGGTGACATGGAAAATACACATATGCAGTATTTTTTTACAAATAAAGTAAACCTAAACTGAAAAATCAATGAACTTGAATTTAAGGGTCCATTTTTTAAAAGATAATAATGGGGTACAAGGTTTATTTGTACATCGCAGGGTTTGCGAGCGTCGTGCTTGTGCATGCAATTTTGCAATCTATTTTCTATGCTATAATGGAATTTCATATCGACAGGAAGAGCTGATGCGTTAATCCTATGTAATTTATTATAATAGCCAATAACCTTTCTTTTTCATATTGATAATCTATCGTCCTACTCTTGTTTCTCACAATATTTTCTTCTTGAACATTTTCCTCTCCTATTTGATGGAGCATACAGTAAATACGGATAAGAAATGATGTAACTGCAGTTACAGAGCACTGTGCATTCTTTCATACTACATACACAAAATGTGGTACACACGCATGCAAATACTTATAATGAATGAATGAAAAAACAAAATAAATAAATAGATAAATAAAAGAAAGCTATGAATACAATTTACGTTAGCTACCTCCGAGTAGGAAGTCAAATCATACTGCAAACAGTGTCATAAAAATTAAACATTTTCGATTTAACCAACTTCTCCAAGTTTCCAGGGAAGAGAGCAAAAGAATTTCAAATTGACCAGGTTCACCGACAAATCATACAATGATAATTTGAGACTATTGTGTGCTACCATTAATGCCCTGAAGTTGAGTTTGGTAAACAGCTTTCGAGCTTTCACGTTCTCATTGACACTTCACAATTCTGATCAAATTTAAAGGCAACTGGCGGTTGGAGGAGGGGAGGGGGTTTGGGATTGCTTGGTCTTTCGCCTCTCGGCTGAGCTGCCTGACTATCCAACAATCAAACGAGACTGATAGAAAAAAAAAAAGATGGAAAAATTTTCACCTAGTACCCTAAAACCCCAACGTCAGCTTTGACATGCATTCCGAAAATCTTGCTGAAGTAGTGCATGTCCCCTACCAGTCCTCCACAACAACAACTTCTCTTCAAGAGTATTTTGAGGAATGAAATGTTGAAGACTACACTTTTTATGACTCTTTCGAAGCTGTTAAACACTTCAGTTTTCTCCCAAAATGATGCACTAGGTGAGCTTTCATGTCATAATTTCACCTTGAGTCAAGTCTTAGCAGATTACAAAAAAAGCAGCAAGGAAAACGCATATTACTACAGATGGCCGATCTCCCTTCATGAACATCCAGTTATGATGGTCTGCCGTTGTACTATATTTGTCTGATAACCATTTGAACATTTAAGAAGAGGGAAGAGTTGTGATAAGGTGACCTTGATGGGAACACTGATGGACAGACAGACACTATATTTGTCTGATATCCCTTCAACCATTTAAGAAGAAGGAAGAGTTGTGCATAGGTGACCTTGACGGGAACACTGATGGACAGACAGACACTATATTTGTCTGATATCCTTTCAACCATTTAAGAAGAGGGAAGAGATGTGATAAGGTGACCTTGATGGGAACACTGATGGACAGACAGACACTATATTTGTCTGATATCCTTTCAACCATTTAAGAAGAGGGAAGAGTTGTAATAAGGTGACCTTGATGAGAACACTGATGGACAGACAGACACTATATTTGTCTGATATCCCTTCAACCATTTAAGAAGAGGGAAGAGTTGTGATAAGGTGACCTTGATGGGAACACTGACGGACGGACAGACAAACACACGGACAGGCAACCAAACGAAAATCAAAACTATAAAGGACCAAAAAATCTGACTCCGTATATTTATTCGTCTCAGAATCTCATCGAGAATTCCTCGGTCCGTAGCCCCATCTACCCAACATTTCCATCGACTTTCATACACAATATTTCGAGAATTCTTTTGAACAGAGGAAGACACACGAACGCACAAATCTGTAACCATTCCAGAATTTAATCAACTTGCCTTTGGCCCTCCGCTTATTTTCGATGAAATCCAACAATAACTCTTTGAGATGTTTTGTGAATAGACAAACAAACAACAGTACATATATCGCCCGTCCACCTTCGCTGGCAAACGTCAAAAGAGCTTCAGTCAATAAAGTTACTTTCTGGGAGGGTAATTTCCATAAACTTATTTTGCGTGTTTGCGTGACTGTGTAGGGCAATAAAATTGTCAACATCCCTTTTTCCATCTCTTTCTCTCTCAGGAATAATATTGACAAACTCTTTCCCTCTCCCTATTGGAAAAATAAAAAATAAATACTCGTACATCTCTCTCTCTCTCTCTCTCTCTCTCTCTCTCTCTCTCTCTCTCTCTCTTCAGCTTTAAAGCCTCCATCTCTCTCACTTTCTCTTATGGGATTAACCCTCATTGAAATCTATCCTAAGATGCCCCTCTGATCCTTATTTTGTGACTCGTTTGAAGCTCCTGTAGTCTGCAAATTATCTTTACAATGAAACTTTTTTTTCCTTTTAATTGGCCGAAAGTATGTCAGTGCCCTTAAATGTCGAAAGCTTTTGCAACTGGGTTTAACACCTACGCTTATTACGTGACCATTTTTCCTTCCAAGGATAATGCAGAATAATGTCATGAAAGGAACAGGGGGGAAAAATATACCAATGAGTGAACTGCCACCTAAATCTCAGTAATGATGGAGAATGTTGAATGATCAATTTCATTCCGATCATTAGTGCAAAAAATAGTTACCATAATCATCACAATAGTAAACACGGTCTCAACAGCTAAATGAGTACTAATGATGAGAGAGAAAAATTACCAAGAATAATGGAAAATGAAAGTGAAACGTACCAGTCTTAAAATTATATGAGAGATTGTTACAACAACTCTACGCAACTCTTTTTGGAATAATTGTATTCCTTTCTTCATTTGTTTTGCTACAGTATTTCCTTTGATAGTTAGTTCTTGTCATTTTTGAATCAGTTTCTTTGAGTATGCCATTGTCATATTGCTGTTGGTGTCATATTGACATCAAATTGAGGGAAGCAATCCGTGCGATGATAAGACAATACATTGATGATGAAATACCGTTTCGCATGAACTAGTCTCTGCCTTCCTTATGACACGAATATATCACTGACGCCATGTGAATGGACATTTGTGGTTGTCAGAGGCTCTGGAGGGTAAATTGTAAATCACCTTGAGCAGCCATTTCGTAATTTGGCCTTTTACATCGCTTTGCGTTATTGGCATTGCATATTACTGTGAGAAGTACAGTACCAAACCAGACATTCTTTTACATTCTTTTTTATTTTAATTAACTCTTCTATTGAAGGTTTTCTTATAGAGCTCACGTAGTGAACTAATGCATTGTATTCATTCGGTCTTGGCGTAAAGTCAGATAAATAGTGTCGTTGCAGGTTAAAAATCAGCGCAGTGAGGTAATTTAACAAATTGTATCTATCTATCTATCTGTCTATCTATCTATCTATCTATCTATCTATCTATGTGTATAGATAGATAGATAGATAGATAGATAGATAGATAGATAGATAGATAGATAGATAGATAGATAGATAGATAGATAGATAGATAGATACAATTTATTAAATTACCTCACTGCGCTGATTTTTAACCTGCAATGATACTGTTTATCTGACGAATGAATACAATGTTTAGTATATACAAATATATATATATATATATATATATAATATATATATATATATATATATACATATATATATATATATATATATATATATATATATATATATATATATATATATATATATATATATATATATATATATATATATATATATATATATAAAACTCGGCAAAATGTAAGACTGTCTAAATAAGAAATACATGACGTTTACTAATTAAATCTAAAAATTTCAATCGAAATCCAATCAGTAAATCAACAGATCATGATAAAGGGGTAAAAAGCCTGAAAATTGCTATAGCCTAAGAGCCCCGCGCACTGTCTTCTCAGATATTTGAATTTCCCCAATTGTATCCTCGCGAATCAAATTTTACTTGCTAATGTTTACGTCAAATTATGCATGAGCATATTCCCATAGAGATAATATAAGAGTTTTGGAGTAGAAGGGGGAAACCTTGTAATAAGGAGATTATCCCCTTCCTATGAAATATGAGTAACTTGGGTGAAACGATTATTGGTTGTGGGATGCGGCATTACTAGCTATCGCAGAGCAATAACTCAACCCTTCGGAAAGTTTGCTATTCGAAATCGTGGACGTAACTTGTATTTACGCTGAAAGTGAAGGATTGGTATAAACAAGTATCAGAATTCCTTATGACACAAAACAAAGAATATTTGTGCTTTTCCAACAAAATAGGATCCGGCAAAGAAGTTTATTGAAATATCGATGTTACTGGTTCAAACTTGCTTATGCAGTAGTGGCTCCCTTCAGATCATTCATGTTATTTTTCCTTATTTAAAACCTGATGGCTTTTACGAAATCATATTTGATAAATACTTTAAAGGCGGCTGTTGAACGTTTACAGAACTTGTTTAACCACGAAAAAAGTCGAGTAAGTATATACTGACGACCAACTTACATTGAAAGTGTTGTTCTTATAAGATCTAGCAGTAAAGCGATGAACTTGTGCATTGTGAAGATTGAAAAGTGTAAGAAAAACGATGCCAATACTTGCATGTTGTGATTATACTAAAGCAAACTTGCGAACCTCAAAACGCGTCCTAAAAATAACAAAATCACTGAAAAAATGCAGTTTAGAGTCACTTAATCTCTTAAATGCTTAAAACCCAGATATAAATTCAAATTGGTTTCTAGCTGAATGGAAAATTATAACAGTACCTCAAAACAAGGACTAGATATTAGGAAGAGGCATTGCCAGAGAAATAATACTGAGAAATGTGATCACCTAGTTGGACATAATGAGCTGATTTTCTGTGGCCATCTAGGAAATCTCATTTATGTCATGTCGGTATTATTTTTGTGATCTACTTGAGAGGAGAATCTCACATTATTACCTGCTGACAATAAGTACTAAACATTGTGTCGATAGTACTGAGAAACAAGTAACAAATGCGCCGAAGTTTCTTCGGCGCAATCGAGTTTTCTGTACAGCGTATAATCAAGGCCAACGAAAATAGATCTAACTTTCGGTGGTTTCGATATACAGTAATGCTGCATGAGCCGCGGCCCATGACATTTTAACCATGGCACGGTGGTGGCCTGGCTTATATTGTTGCCAGATGCACGATTAAGACAAACTTTAACCTTAAATAAAATAAAAGCTACTGAGGTTACAGGGTACAATCTGGTATGATTGATGATTGGAGGATGGATGATCAACATACCAATTTGCAGCCCTCCAGCCTCGGTAGTTTTTAAGATCTGAGGGCGGACAGAAAAAGTGCTGACAGAAAGAAGTGCGGACGGACAGACAAAGACTGCACAATAGTTTTATTTTACAGAAAACTAAAAATTAGATTATTACTAAATTAAAATCTGTTATCCAGTGATATATAATAATCATTCTGAGTGAAGTTTCTATTGCACAGGGGTTTTGGTAACAGTATTATCAAGCCATGTGAAATGTGAACTATAAAAATGAGCCTTCTATAAAAGAATTCTCTACGAAAATTGCCTGTCAGAACACAAGCATGTAACTGTGTGTTGCTGAAGTAGCGTATGAAAGGATATATCATTACCTTAGTATACATAACATTTATCCACCTGTATAGGGGGATCAATTAGAATCATTCCTTTACCAAGGGTTTAATTCACATATAGTCGGGGAAAATCTGATAGGTACAAAAATTTTACCTCTTCTCAAAAGCTAGTCGTCTGTTTACTAATATAACTCGATCACCGTATCTAAAAACTAATGTACCTTCAGCATTTCTGCTAACTTTTCTAACTTTGTACTAAATCTAATTCTTTTGACACCATAATATTTTTTTTTCTATTCTGAGGAAAAGTAAGCCAACCAACTATGACAGGTCCCGCCAGGTAAACAAATATTCCGTTTTATAGATTTGTAAGCTTAATTAGCCTGGTTTTTTCCTCTCGTAGCTAGTCTTTACAGAGGTGAGGCACAGATTAACGCCGCAAGAAATAATCATCTAAACAGGATATTCCCAAGAGCTTCAAATGACAATATATATATCAAGGAAATCGCAAAAAGTGGAAATTTTGTAGAATACTGATAAAGGTCATTGCTTTGCAAAGATATGTGAGACATGGTTAGACAAACAAACTTCTTTTATTAAAAGAACTGGGTGAGTGAAGCGCGTAACTTACTGATTTGAATTTTAATAATTAAAAGACATCAACTTTACGCTGTCATTTGCAACATTAAGCTTTATTTAAAATCATAAAGCTTATAAATAAAATTTCAGTTGATAGTAAGAAGAAGAATCCAGTGGTATGAATATACAAAAAAAAAAAAAAATCCTAGTGGCATGGGGAAAATCAACGAGGAAGGGTAGCAGTGTTTGCATAGACGAAGACAAATCGTAGGCTAATGTTGAGGCAATGTCTGTTAGATTAGGCGGTAGGAGAAGAACAGTTAAAAAAATAAGAACGGAGAGGTAGTTGCTAAAGATGAAAATTCTGGTTAGCTAAATCAAGCAAAGTTTTGGGTCCCATTAAAATCCCAGAAGTTAATGAGCTTGCCTATGTGTTCTAGCAGGAACTCCTAGTTGGTGGCTGATGTAACTTTGTGGCATTAGGATTCGGAATCCTTTGTTCATAGATGTGATGGAGAGACTTCTGAAAGAAGAAATGAATATATACTTTTTTTTTTACTAAATGAGACGTTAATGACTGTAACAATATACATAACGATGATGTGATAATTTTATACACTATGTTTTGCAACAATGAACTTCATCCTGTCGCTGATAATTCGGTATTAAATTTCCTTAGAGTGAGAAGTATTTTCCATCTAGGTAACAAGATACTCCCACCCCCTCCCCTCCCTAATGACATTCCATATTTCATAATGATCTCTTCTACGGACTGTCCCCATTAAGAGCATTTTTCCATTTGCTCAGATTACACAGAATTAATGTGAATAATTGAAGGGAGTGAGTTTCCATCCGACAAATCTCATGGGCTTTAATTATTAACTATATTTTTTATCTTGTTACGTTAAGCCACCCTCTGGCTGTCTGTTTCTCTCGCTCTCTCTTTTATTAATTGTAATCTTAATGTTCGTAGGTAAGCTCGCTCGCTCGCTCTCTCTCTCTCTCTCTCTCTCTCTCTCTCTCTCTCTCTCTCTCTCTCTCTCTCTCTCTTGTAAGTCAACTTTAGTTTAGGTCTTGTTTGGTTACCATTTCTCTCTCTCTCTCTCTCTCTCTCTCTCTCTCTCTCTCTCTCTCTCTCTCTCTCTCTCTCTCTCTCTCTGTCAACTTTAGTTTAGGTCTTGTTTAATCGATTACCAGATCTTTTTGATTCTCTCTCTCTCTCTCTCTCTCTCTCTCTCTCTCTCTCTCTCTCTCTCTCTCTCTCTCTGGTAGACATCAGAGATGCCTCACACTGAGGGACCTGGGGCAACCCGAACGAACTGTAAGGTCTGTAAGTACCAGTGTAAATAATACTTGAAGAAAAAATGTCTACCAAACTGTAGTGGAAAAAAAAATCATAAATGTAACCAATGAACAATGAAATAACAGTTCTAATCACATATTAAAGTTATTACATTATAGAATCACTGGAACAAGAAGCACGAAAACTTAAATATTAAAATTTTTTTTGCGACGGATATGATAATTTCACCAACACAATTATTATTATTATTATTATTATTATTATTATTATTATTATTATTATTATTATTATTGTTGTTGTTGATGTTGTTGTTGTTGTTTCTTTACTTGCTGGTACTTGGTAAAGTCGCCTGAAAAACAACACATTAAGAACATGAGGACCCAACTGTAGAACAGAATTCTTGACGATAATAAAGAAAGCGATTCTAAATTACCATCTTACAGCAAAGAAACGAAATTGTGGCCCCACACGCGTCAACCAAGCGAAATCGCTTGAGCTTTCTTGTTACTCCCAGCCCGACTATTAAGATTATTTAACGGTCTAACGGCAGGTGAAGTGAGAGTTGCTGAGAACCGATGCAGGTTACGAAAGAGAATTATAAGAAAGGTCCTAGCTTTCTTAAGTCAGAGCTTTTAACAGTAATATCATTATCATTGTCATTTAACCATAACTTCATACGAAACCTCAAAAATCCTCAAACTTTGCTAAGCATGTTTCCAGAGAGAAGAATGAAAAACATTTGATACCTAGAAAGCTAAGTAAAGCGAGGAATAATACACAGAGGGAAAAGCGAAAAGAATTCAAAATAAAGGTAAAGTTGTGCAACACTTTAAATTAATACTGAGTTTATAAGCGTAAATATCCACACCAAACCTAGGAAGGAATAAGACATTGTAACATTTGAACATAAGATGGATATTGACACCGAAAAACGTGCAATACACAGTCATTTCAAGGACACAGACACTAAAAGTTATAATTCCTTAAAACTTTCAAAAGATAACCAACCGAGTGTCTAACAAAGTTGACCCGAGTCACGATGATTTTCTTGTTTGAATGATTAAGATTGTAGGCAGTCGCGGAGATCCAAAAACAGGAATAATATACTTGTAATAGCAAAACAGAAATTTGGTGCTTATGTTACCATCTCTGTAGATATAAGAAGCCTTGCTACTCTTACTAATTTCTGGCAGTATTCACTGTTACAAAAAAGAACTCTTTAGTTTAAAGGGGAACACAAATGTCATCACATATTTGGAAGCATTCATGTAAAATGTTACAGGTATAGTGAACATTGATTGTATAATCGACAGACTTCAGTGTGCATAGTTCAGTACTGACTATATCTTTTATTCTCCCATATGAAATCATTATTAAGATATCCGTTCATTTTATTTTGCATTCAGTAAAAGTGAATAACCGTAACAAGAATTAGAGCATCTGAGTAGTGTACCATTTAATTGGAATTATGTTACAAAAAAAAAAAAAACATAAATGTTCCAGAATACTTCCCTGTTGCACATCTGCAAAAACTATGTTGCTAGTCACGGAAGAAACTGCGTGTGAAATAGTGAACACCTGGATATTTAAGATATTAATTATATATATCAGAGCCTAAGATTAATCCGTCGAAGACAGCCCTATAGACGATTTAAACAAACCCGGCCTTATTTCTATAATAAAACTTGGTCATTGCTGTATATAGCTTAAATAACATCATAGATAACGATTTAGTTCCTGAATGATAATGGCTGTGATAAGAAAAATCTTTCAGATTCAAGAGAAATTTTCCAAGATCGCTAGAGATAATAAAATGATCTTTGATATAAAAACACTCCTAGTGAATATCACTGAAATTTCACTTTATAATTTGAGCGATTCTTTTTAAAAATATTTTAAGTCACATTGTGGGAAAACGTTACATAGTTATATCCAATTATTTTGCTAAAATTATAGACAAAACATAGGGACTGAGAGCAAGGGCAGCTTAAGACGAGCAAAATTTCACTGCAGTCTCCGAAGTAAGTTAAGATGGAAATATTATCCAAAAACCTAGCTAATAAGTATATACTATCTCATAACAAAGGAATTTAATTCACGCTGTTATCAATAAGATTACAATATTTTTTCAGAGACTTTTATAGATCTTGTACTTGACCGATGCTTAAGGTTAGAAATAATGCCTGCGATCTCTCACTCGTCGATAATACACAATAGGCTCACTCGGCTGCCAGACAAACGCCTTATAGATATCACTTCCTTTTATCCTGGTTGGTCTGGGGTCCTGGGACAACTACATTGTAACTGGCTTTCGCAAAAAATGCAGCCATGTGGTTAAACTGCATTATTAAACTGCATTATTTCACCCAATTCCTTAAATATCTGTGGGTTTCCATACTTTAAAGAGATTAGGAGAAAGCCAGTACTCCAAGATTTTGGGCCATCCCTCGCATACAAATGCACACACAATGGATTTTTTTACTTAAGTACAAAGAGCAATTACCTGAAAATTTTATCGCCATACAGTGCCTTGATAGAAATCTGGAGAACCTTGGAAAATGCCCCCTTCCTGTTACTTAGAATATCGATAGCTGATGAAAACTAGATAATCTTGTAAGGTAACGATACCCAAGTATCCTAATGTATTCTCAAAATCAGGACCGAAGCTCAGAACGTACAATCTTCATGAATAAATGGAACAAAATTGCCTTATCTTTTTATTGTAACGTTTAATTTTCAAGACCAGAGCAAAGCCTAAAAAAAAAAAAAAGGCAGTATGAAACCAGTTTGATGAAGTCTAAGTTTGAATAACTCCCACGAAATCCATAAGGAAGTAAATATCATTATTCAGTGAGCTGAAAGTTTTGTAACAAGCTTTGAGACCGCAGGTTGTCAGACTGGTCTAATATTTGCTACCGACAATCATGTGCCTCTGGTCTGGATAAAGCAAATAAACATACATCATGAGAAAGTGCCTTGTGATCCTAAAAGAACGTATATAAAATACACTCAGAATAGCCTTACCTTGTCCAAGTGTATTTAACGGCCTGTGCGCAAAATGCAATCTTTGTAAGTGGCTCTAGACAATAGATATTACAAAAGGAAGCATCGTCAAAGAATATGAAACCTAAAGGGACCTGCATTTATGTTCAGAAGGCAAAGAGTTTTCTGATATTTACTGTAAAGCATAAAAAGCTCCTACACCAATGTGAGGTTCGTACTTATTCGCACTGACCATCGAAAAAAAGACCATAAATGTAAAATAAAAATTATAATCACTAAACATAAGCCTGCATGAGTTTGGCACTAAGTAGTTCATGAATAATGTATATGCAAAGGAAATGTAAAAATAACAAAGTTTCTAAAAGAAATTTACATTTAATCAAATCCAGACTAAAAATATAAAGATAATAATTGCCCAAAAAGAAAATACAAAAAAAAAAAAATAGAAAAACCACTAAGGTAAAAAAAAAAATAAAAATACAAAAAAACCCTTGCTTTAAGTTTATCTGAGGGATTATCACGAACTCACATTACAAATGACTACTAGACTAAGTTCTTAAGACTCTCCTGATATTCCTCACTCCATTTCCTTTGTTCTGGCATAACAGAAATTCATTTGATGAAACCCAATTTTTCTTTAAAAAAAATATATATTTTCTTAGTAACTTTAATTATGTTGGATAAAGTTAGACTGTTTTCTGAAGCGTAGATTTTGAGAGGTTTCAGAGCTGATCCAACTCCACTTCATTTCATCAGCATATTCTGAACAGGTATCTGGTCAGAACTCCCTCCCAAAACACCCCTGTAACACTAAGAAATCGTTGGTAGCTTCCGGTGAAAAATTAAATACATCAAGATAACCAATGGGCAAGTCTTAAAAACAAAAAAATTTATTGGAAACATGTTTGATAACTGAAGGACAGGAAATAACAGCGAGGGAAAAGTGTGATGATGTTCGTTTCAAAAACACAACTGGTCCAGTCCAAACAGCAATAATAAATTTAGTACTAAAATAGTGGAGTCATACAGAAAGAAACAGTATTCTTATCACAGGGGAATTGACTATCATTGCTATGTTGTCGCAGACCCGTACCCAGAGTTTTTTATGGTGGGGGGGGTCGTTTTTCCCAAAACTGGACCTTTTCTTCTATATATGCCATTGCATATATAGGTATATACAAGATGAAATACTTGAAAATGGAGCGGATTAGCCTTCTCTATGACGTAAATTCCACGTTTCGGTAGCCTTGCTGCAGTGTCGTCAAATTTCTCTGACCAGATTATCGTGCCACAGCTTTAAAATTATCGTTTCTCTACTAAAATCTACAAATATGGTGGCCTGTATCATATTCCTATTATCACTCTTGTATTTCCTACTATTAAAGAATGATGTTAATGTTTAATAACAAAATTTATAAAAAGACTTGCCAAAGGAACAAAAGATTGTTACTTATTACTTTATAAGTACAGTTCAATGAAAAGGATAGTCACAGAAAATATGGACTTCCAGAAAAATTTTTTTTTTGGGGGGGGTCGTTCGACCCCCCGACAACGCCCCCCCACCTCGGTACAGGCCTGTGTCGTTTATTTAAACTATATAAGGAATATTTTGTCTTAATACGTAATTAAACCATGAGCCAACAACACATTCTGGAGCAGTGAAAAACCTACCCATCCCACACCCCTCAACCCCCAAGTACCAACCCCCTCCCCCTTTCTTTCTCTCCCATTCAGTGAAGGCGACTTGAATGTATTCTCCCACTTCGGACAGAGGGATGAGAAGGTTAATTATCCTATACCCACAGTCTTTGAAGAAGTAGTTCAAAGTTATGGATATTTCCCCCCTCCCCCACCTTTGAAGAGGTTCATCCTTTTTACAATGTTTTGTTTCGATTTTATATTTATCAGATCATTTATTCACTTAACAACATACTTCTTTCTAAGTTATGTTAGTTACATGACAACATTTAGTTGTCATAGAGAAATTTCATGAATATTTTTTGTAAAAAATTCTTCTGAAATTTTCACCCAATTACATATGAATATGTGTGTATGTATATTTATATATATATATATATATATATATATATATATATATATATATATATATATATATATATATATATAATATTGTTTTGCTAAAAATTCAAGTACTCGTGGCGCTGATCATTATGGATTTATTGTCACGACAACTGACAGTACTAAATCTCTCTCTCTCTCTCTCTCTCTCTCTCTCTCTCTCTCTCTCTCTCTCTCTCTCTCTCTCTCATCTAAGAAAATATTATTTATGTTTCCAGGGGGATAGAGCTATATCTGGAATCAGCTTTCATATTCCAGACAGGATCTCTGTGATCAATGACCGCAAAAAGAATAGGGATGAATATGGCCTTGCCAAAATACACTCCACGTCTCAATGGTACTCCGCTCTATTCACGGTTGTTAGGTCCGTGGATTACTCCCAGCCTACCGTCCTAAGAGCAACATAATGCTCTACCCTTCTTGTCTCACCAATATAAAGAGAAAAAGTGTGAGGTTGAAAAAAAAAGTAAATATTGAAAGGTATAAAAGAAGAAAAAGGGAAAAACACATATTTATATAAATACGCACACATAAATTTTATATATATATATAATATTTATATATATATATATATATATATATATATATATATATATATATATATATATATATATATATGTGTGTGTGTGTGTGTGTGTGTGTGTGTGTGTACGTGTGTCTGCCTGTATGACACATGCATGTGCGTATGTATGTACTGTGTTTGTGCGTGTGCTTGGAATTTTCCCGACGATTTTCATTTGAAAGTATTTATTATGACTTGTCCAAAACAGCCTAAACACTTCATGCTAAACGCCACAAACCGGCAGGAAAATAACCTCTAACAGCGTAGGAAACATCCCAAAAAATTTTTTATTGTGTTTGCTAAATTTCCTGTCAAAAGATTGACGCGGGACCATTAGCCCAGTCAGCCTTTCAACAGCATTCCATAGTTGATCTCACTCAAGTGCCATACGCAAAAACGGAAAACACGAATTTTTTTTTATATATATAGTTTGAAATATATCCTCCTTTGATATAGACCAATTAGCTAAATTATAGAGGACTGATCACAGACCTTCCACCGAAAAAAAGGGCTCAATTATTACTCTATCTCTCGTTCGCATGAATGCTTTTATCCAGCTACGGCAGAGCAGTTTTGCTCGTTAGTGCCTCTGCCTTCGCAGGTACTGTTGTCGCTGTCGCTAGTGTTTTTTCGTGCAGCTGCTGTGACAATACGCTAAAAACATCGAGTCGGATGAACTTAACCGTGATGATTTGTTTTTGCTTCTTGTCGCTCAGTTTCTGTCCTTTCAGGGTAAAGCAATCCATGGAGTTTAAGTTAAATGTGGTAGTATTGTTTTATGCAGATAAGTTTTACGCCTTCTTTGCTGCTGAATAAAATGTTGTATCTGTCTTATTGGATTTGCATCACTATATCCGACTATACACAGGAATGTTTAACATATATATATACACATATATATATATATATATATATATATATATATATATATATATATATATATATATATATATATATATATATATATATATATATATATATATGTTATATTTGACGACTTACGACGAACTATGTGCTGACCTGGCAGGGCACTTCCGCTGCAGGTGCGGTTGTGTCGACGTTAGATACAGCAAGGTATCTGATGCATGCATTTTCGTTTCCCTGTCCATGATCAGGATTTAGGTGCATGGAGACAGCGTGAGTGCGTAGTGCTGCACGCTCTAATGGTATATTATCAGAGGAACACATAACAAACATCTGTGTGCTGCACTCTCTAATGGAATGTTATCAGAGGAACAGAGAGCAAGGAAGGACATTAGTTTTGGTGGCTGGGTGTGTTTTGCTTTGTGAGTGTTCAAAAACCACCACCGTGACGATACTTTATCTGCGGGCCATAGAGAAGTGAGTACCATAACTCACGAACACATATCTTTTCCAGACATTTTGTGGAAATACCCAGTTGATCTGCAATGAAATTCCTCTGTGTCTCCATTATGCATTTTCCCATTCTGTTCTCCATTGTACATTTTTTTCGGTTTCGGATATTGATGTCATTTCACCACCATTTCAGGTTTTGATATATATGCTTCTTTTAACAGGAATTCTGGGTTCGTCCTGAGAGGACGAATATTTTGGAGGTGATGTTTACTCTTTTACATACTAGGCTATATGACATTTATTGTGGTCTAGAATAATTATGACCCTTTTACTTTGTTAGTCACTAGTATTAGTTGGTCTAGAATTGTTAATCTGAATGTTTGTGAATCAGAATTTCCTCTAGTGACGACTTGCATTTGTAGGGGGTGGAATTCACTCCATTTCATGATCGTAGTTTTTGCTGAATCATTTTCGTTAAATTTGCCAATACAGTCTAGTTTTGTATATCAGTGTTTAATTCCACTAGGCTGCTGTTTAAGAATAGGTTCAGTGAGAGGAATCGACGAGGGAGAAGGAATTTGCTGACCCAGGGATGGGCTACCGCTACCAGAGAATCTTAGAAAAGTAAGATGGTTGATGCTGTTCTTAAAACAGGCACAGCAATAGAATATGACCCTATTTGACGTGGGGATAGGGTCATTAACATATACATATGATGTCTGAATAAGAAAAACTAGAAACTGGTTAAATCTATTCCTTGTGTAGCTTAATGAATTAATCATCAGAAGGGGTGAGAAAAGGACCCGCACAAAGATGTGGTAGAAATGTTAGTGTAAGTGGAATTAGTGACTGTGTACCTAGAAAGAAAAGAAAGCGTGTAAGATAAAGGTGTATGGCATGGTGTATATGTGTGGAAAGAGGGGGTTTGCCCCACTATCGATGAGCCTCCTGTGTACAACAATAAAGTGGATATTGATTCTAGGAAGTTTCTACATAGGGGGATCATGGGTTCAGTAGTTAAAGAATAATTGTTGTCAAGGCCATTGTTTTATTTTCGCTTTGGAGCCATGTTCGTGTGTGTGTGTGTGCGTGTGCTGGAGACGTGGCTGTGTTGCTCCAATAATTCAGGGTTCTTTGCCGTCCTACGGAATTAATATTTCAATCATACAAAGGGCAAGGGCACAGTCAAGCTTGGGAGGTGACGGGGATTCCCGGAGGGCAACAGTTATTTTCAAGAATAGCATCAAAATCTTAACTATGACCAATTTCAATACAATAACAAATTTCCTAGTTTTAAATACTATGTGCACAGAGTGTCAAGTTGATCCATTTGGAAATTACCCTGTGGGTGGCACTTGACTAAATAATCATAAAGACTTGATTGGTAAATAACGAAAAGATATATCAGACTGCATTAGGCAGTCTGCAGCTTATATTCCATTTTTTTTCCTTGCAAAGTTGCGTAAAGCAGGAGTGTGTACACTGTTGTCGTACAACTTGTTGTTCGATCAGTCAATCGTCCCCTGTATTCCACCTGGATGCATAACCCTCTTATACTGAATGTAAGACGTGGTAAAATTTAATGAAATGCGGGTATTGTACTTCCTATATTAGGTAACGTACATACCGCACAGCAGGAAAGTGAAACACAAACTGAACTTAATATATATACAAAGTAATGTTCAAAGTGAAAGTATCTTAAGAGTAACAAGAGCGAATTTACAACCAAACAACCATTACAGAGTAAATAGCATATAAACAAGCAAATAGAATCCTCCCATCTTCCTTCCTCAGGAAGCTATGCACAATAAGGACTAGAGAGAGAAAAAATTAGGGTGATGCCGTTCACGATGACCTCGCCAACTTTGAGGCTGTCGATCCGAGTAATACTCGACAAAGCTGTTCTTTTTGAATTACGTCTTCTGCTATTGTTTCCCCCTCGCTTACAACGCTTCCTTAAAAATCAAGGGTTACGCCAGTACTCAGCCACTTGGCACTTTGATGTGATAGTCCCTGTAACACCCAATGCCAACAATGGCACCCACTTTCTCCCATCGTTTAAATACTAGATCATGGATCTAAACTGACATACCTATCTCGAAAGGAGTTAAAGGATGATCATAATAATCCTCTGCCTTTTCCTCGGCCGAAAGTAGGCGAACATCACATTCAAATGCAAATGAGCAGTAATGGGCAGGTACTGCTGACGGAAGGGGGTAACCAAAAATAATCTGTTCTGCAGAACGTCCACTTGGGTGAGGCATATCGCGAATTTCCTAAAGACCACTGTCAAAGTTTTCGTCGTCCAAATTGCCATTAACCGCAGTTTTCATAATTAAATACCTAGACATTTTTCACAGATGCTTTAGCATGGCCATTTGACTGCGGGTAATTTGGATTAGATACGGTATAAGTAGCACCCCAGCATTTGAGAAATGCTTCAAATTCATGACTTGAAAATTGAGGTTCTCCATCCGATCGTAGTCTAACAGGACCTCTCACGTTTGTGATACATTTACGAACTAATCGGAAAATGTCCTGAGATTCTGTACTACTGGCATATTCTCCAATTTGTTGTCAGCATGAGAGGCGTTCGTAGTAGGTTTTTCAATAGGTTTTCCTCCATTCAAGGGAAAAGAATTTTAAGAAGAAATATCAAATATGATAGGCGCTCGTTTGGAGAGAGAGAGAGAGAGAGAGAGAGAGAGAGAGAGAGAGAGAGAGAGAGAAAGAGAGAGAACTCTCATTTTAGACTGGCAAGGAATGTCAAATCACCGGGAAAGCTTATTCATCCGAAATTTGTTGATGTTGGTTTCAACGGCTTGCAATCATACGTGTGAGAAGGTGTTATGATCAAATGGCAAAGTTGGACATAACGCTGCAGAGATCAACAATCTGATTTTGCTGCCCTGTGAACGAAGGTGAATTTTGCCAGTTGTCTGCAGCAGTGGTTCTTAAACTTTTTGTCTCGCGGCCCCCCCCCCCACCTCTGCATTATGTATAGATCCCACGACCCCCTGCCCCTGAAATTTCTGCCAACTATAATCTATAAACAATATGTTGTCTATTTGTATGGTGTTATACTTATCATAACAATAAAAGGCAATTCATAAACAAGATTTGAAATTAAAATTGACTTATATTTTGAATTTTTGGCATGTTTTGAGATAATAATTGGAAAATATATGGAAGCAGTGATAACGTTTTTGGCAATTTTGTAATTAACATCACAAATTAAAAAAAAATAATAGGCACCATCTGGCAACTCTGCTTGCGCCCCCATTGGAAGCTTCTGGGGGCGCGCCCCCCAGTTTAAGAATCACTGGTCTACAGTGAGTCGAAGGCTTGTAAAAAATCACATCATATCCTGGTGTGCTGAAGTGTCAACTATTAGTATTTCCAACGTTGGACTCTTGTGATTAGATAATGGTCACGGTTACGTGAGCTTTCTATGTAGCGATATAACTACCGGATTCGAGGAGCAACAGCGAGAAAGAAACAACATGCGCAGTGGAGCGAGTTTAAAGAATTTTATTGTATAAGTTTGAAGCGGAGTTCCAAGAATAATCAACACAACAAAACCTGACTAGAGACTTCTGATGCAACAATTCTCTCCTTGGGTATCGAAATAGGAATCGACCAATAAACTTCAAGATTAAGGGTCACATGTTATTTACTCAAAACTTGCGAACCAAAGGTGCACTCGTACCTGATATTATTATTATTATTATTATTATTATTATTATTATTATTATTATTATTATTATTATTATTATTTCAGTGGATGAAACCTGTTCACATGGAACATGCACACAGGGGCCATTGACTCGAAATTCAAGCTTCCAAAGAATGTTGGTTTCAGCCTCTCCGGCCGGCCAATGAAGAATTAGAGGAATTTATTTCTGGTGATAGAAATTCATTTCTCGGTATAATGTGGTTCAGATTCCACAATAAGCTGTAGGTCCCGTTGCTAGGTAACCAGTTGGTTCTTAGCCACATAAAATAAGTCTAATCCTTCGGGCCAGCCCCAGGAGAGCTGTTAATCAGCTCAGTGGTCTGGTTAAACTAAGGTATACTTAGCTTTTTCCTACTGCAGACCCCACTGCGGCAGTAACTGATCATGATACAGGACCAGTGATCTTTCATCTCCCTGGGAGAAACGCGAACCCACGACATCGGAGTGGCATGTCACGTCACGAAACACTATACCAGCGGACCAACAACACCTGTTTTCTCGCTCGCATGGTGAAGAAAGCAATGAAATCGAAGCACAAATTCTCTTACGTGGTGGGGAAAACGCCAGTACACTATTCTTATAGGAAGAAAATCTAATAATTTTTGCCCGAAGATAGGGAGAAAACTTTACAAAATCTCCCCCTAGATCCTTCAGGGAAGTCACCAGATTTCGACCAGGAATGGGGAAAATATTAGGTCTCCCCTAGGGATGGGAAGAAAGAGACCACAAAATCGCTTGCATGGATGGTTAGAAAATCAACACTTTTCCGTACCTGTGGGGATAACTTCCAGTCAACCCTCGCGACACAAAGGAAAACGAGATTGGGTTGTTCTACCCCTCTGTAGGGGTGTTCTCGATGATGTTCAGCACAGGCAACATGGGCACTACACTACATCCACTACACTACAAGAAGCACGATCAATTATTCACTCGATGAACAAAGCAGATAGACTGTACCTTACAAAGAGTCTCTCGAGTTGAAGACGACCAAGCGAAATGTGTCAGAAATTTCCTCACACAATTTCTCCAAGTTCTCATCAACCGTCTTACCAATTATTAAACACATTTCAGTTTCCACTTACGCCTTTCCATTAAATTCCTCTCGGTATATCCTTAACCGGCCATTTTAACTAATCAGCGGCAATATTATTTAGGAAAATCTTAATTTAAGTTTCTTCAGTTTCCTGGAAGAAAACATTTATCCAGTGTGTTTTAAAATTTTATACAGCTACCAGCAAAAATTACACTTACGTTATAAATCAAAGCAGATAAAGAAATACTTGAAAATATCACTGTCATCAACATTTAAATGAACAAAAATGAACAGGCCAGGTAACAGGACTGTCAACTAGTAATCTGCAATTATGTTTCCTATATCTACCTAAAATGAAAGAGGAAAATCCGTGAAATATTACAACTTTAATTTCATATAATAAATGAAAACAACAATGAATAATGAATTTTCTTTCATTTGACTTCTGCTGACATACACTGCTCGTGAAAACCCAGGGTTAAGATTGTTGTCGTGCATCTCAGCTATTGTGATTTAATTTCGTTTATACAAGCATCTACATTTGAAAGGAGATTAGACTAAGGAGTTTGGCAAAAACATCTCGAGGAACTGTGTAGACACACTTGCCATTCGTCATTAGAGCTTTCATATTATATATATATATATATATATATATATATATATATATATATATATATATATATATATATATATATATATACATATATACATACATACATATATATATACATATATATATATATATATATATATATACATATATATATACATATATATACTAAATGAAATATATACATATACAGTATATATTTCACACACAACACACAAACACACCACATATATATATATATATATATATATATATATATAATATATATATTTACGTTTATACATATATATATAATTATACATGTAAACAACACACACACATGATATATATACATACATGTATACATACACACACACATATATATATACACATACATACATATATATAAATGAAATAAATGCAGTTGAAAATTTCTCACTGAATGAAAACATCCCTTAGAAAGCCTAAAGCAATGCACACGTTTACGTTTTCCAGAGAATTTAGAAACAAGTCGAGCTGATTTAGCCCAGTAGCGACGCTTTCCCCCCTTCATCTTTCTTACACGATCGCATCTGGATGTCATTACAATTACCGACTCTGCTTACCAAAATTTGGCATAAAACCATAACGGATTTTGCATTTTATGCTTAGACTTGGAAATAAAAGACGTGAGTTATCAATTGCTGTTACCACAGAGGCAATCAAACAATAATTACTACCTATTTCTAGATTTCTTTTCTCCCCTGGCTTTTAAATGTTTAAATATGTAATTTAGCTAGACAACGGACGTTCTGATAATGGACGCCAAAAGTTGTTTATTATTATTATTATTATTATTATTATTATTATTATTATTATTATTATTATTATTATTATTATTATTATTATTATTATAGTTGCAGTAATAATGTTCCCTTCTTAATTGAAACCACCTATGGTTCTGTTTGTTGACTGGATTTTACATTTCTTTATGTCATTTTACAAATCTTAAAGATTATGGACAAAGTACATCTTTGAACACATGTGTATATGTGTGTGCGTGTATTCGCGTTCGTGTGTGTGTCTTTATGTATGTCTGATCGTAAATGTTTCATTTGTTTTTTCAACTGTGTATGGAATAAATCACGGACGACCTGATTTTACCATCAATTTTACCAGCCGATACTAGGAAAAGAAAAAGTACTCGTTAAAAGTCTCGGATATAATCTTTTATGTGATCTCTCAATCCATGTCTTTAAAACAGTGATATTTCATACTAGTATTTCTCGCTGTAAAAGGGGTTAATATGATTATCCCAAAAATGTGATGGTTACTGCTAGTCAACCGGAGAATGATAAAAAACTTCGAAACTGAGAGGAAGAAATTTTAGCATACACACACAATTGATTCTGGTCCACTTCATTTTACTTTAATGGCAAACGTCACTAAGAACAATTCCAAAGTCAGCAATTATAGCACTTGCCATATCTCGTCACATGCCGCTTACCTTAATCACACATCGCGCGCCACAGGAATTTGAAATTCATTTCAAGAGAATCTTCCAGTTCCTCGAACGATTGCATCTGCCACAAAGGGTCAAAATCATATTAAAACTTTTCAAGCCGGGACACGTGTGATGGCATCGCCGGCAACATGACAAAATAAAAAAAAATGTCTATATGACAGCCGGCAACTTTCAAGAAGTTCCACTTTAATACTTATAGCTATCCTTGTACCAACCTCTTTTATTGAATATATTTCAATTGGAAAGGTCCTCCTCCTTCCCTGATGCATCGAACGGATAGCAATAGATACCTGAAGATCAGTGCGTTGGTTTTATTTCGTATATTCCGTGACAAGCAGAAACGAAATATCAAATGAAAGACGTGCTTGAATGTTTCCTGGATATGTTGGAGATGGCGGTTGCAGGAAACGTTGCAACGCACAACGATTCCCCACACGGGAAGGATTAATGAGACACGTAACGCGCTATCCTCCGTATTCACGTACATGGCTGTTGATTTTTGGAAAACAGCTCAGTGACAGCATTGGTTTCTCACTGTTCAAATGCAGAACAGCAAGAGTCAGCCTTACAAGAGGGATAAGTATTTCATCTTTCTGCAGCAGGCAGAGAAAAGGTTCCTTTCTGTGAAGAGCCAAATAAAACGTTCGTTGAAAAATAAATTTCTTCATGAAAAAACAATAGATGTATAGTAGTAAACTTTCATGCCAGCTTGTATTTTGTTATCCTTTTCATCGCAATGTAGAGAAAATTAGAGAAACGTCAATGAAGATATAGAATGGCAAGATGTGAAAGTTACTGTTTGCCAATGGAAGACAAAGGAGAAAACCTTGCTCTCCCATGCAAATTCTTACCTTTTTCAAAAATATTAGTGGGTCACGCTACATGTAATGACGACTGGAAGTAATAAAACGATTTAGGCAGTAATAATTACACCACAAATAATTCCATGATCTACGATGACTAAAAGCAAAAAGGAGTTACAAATGTAGATCTCAAGTCCATTGGAAGCAAGAATTTTATACATGGTACAAATTTTTTGAAAGTTTCATTATGGTAAGCTATTAAAAATCAAATACAACCATTTAAACACGCATAAAAATGCACTGAACATGTACAAACAACTCTTGCAAAGAATAAAAACAAAACAGAAAAGATGCCATTTCCCTCAGCCCTCTGTGCAGAGCTCACGCATGGCATCCTATTTTTACCAAAAAGCATGTACTTGAAATTTGTAGAATAGCTTCAGGAGTATTCTGCATGATGCCGTGTCCTTTAGTAGGGCGTAGCTCCGGAGTAAGAAAGATGAGAAAGTCATCACCCAATTCGAAAGTGAACTGCTTCGTCGTGGATGAATCCCCTGCACAGATAACTTGATGCCGCATTGAGATGAACATGCTTGGCGCATAAAAACAGTCACGTGCTGACACCGTTTCATACATCTACGCTAAATGTTCATCAGCAGTGTGTTGAGCCCTTTAAAACACAACCTCATTTGCCTCTATTTTGCAGTCGCTCTCGCTCCCCCTAGACATTCTTCTCCTTTCCGGTACCTATTTCATTCCATTCTCTGCACGTAAGTAAATTCATTCGCTCACCCAAATTAGCCTTTTAACCTCAAATTCTGCGTTATTTTATGTTTTCTCACTATTTCAGTTTTTTTTTTATGCCATCTATAATACACAAAAAAATCTCGACAGCTTCAACGTTAGTTTTTCATTTACATTTAGTCCTAATGCTGCTTTGTCAGACAGGAGAGTTCGTTGAAAAAAACTCTTCATACATTCCCATCTTGCCTCTTATAGCTTACTCTGCAATCTACTTCACCACGGACATTCTGTGCTCCAGTTCTTATTTCAAACTACTATCATCCATTATCTATTATGCCAAGCCCCTCCACGAACCAACAACTTCTGTTTGTCCATTCATCATGATAATATTCATTGCTCCATCTGCTTGGTTTCCTCATAATCTTACTCTCCCTCCAATTTACTCTCAGCTATCTCCTTTTACAAATACAAATAATTTCAAAGATCTCTGGGCCTCTCACATCACGTCGTGCACAAAGGTATTAAGCAGCCGTGGAGGCAACACATGTGTTCCTCAGGCCTACCTTACACCAAACCTTTAAGACCTAATTAGGTACACTAAAGAGTACACTTCAGTTTTATCATCTTGTTTACAATGGCTTTTAACTTGTCCTTTCTACCATAAGCTTTCATTGTCTCATATGAAGCATTCTATTTAACCTTCATATTTCTCTCGTCTATATCTTAACAAATACACATGATCCGCTTGCCATCTTTCATGTATAAACCAGCGATGTTCTTCCCTCACCAACCATTCTGCTATTAGTTCAGCTCTTAATTAAAACTCTATAAAAAAAACTTTTCGATGATCAATTAGAAGTGTTAATTCCAATGTCAGTCAAATAGAGAGAAAGCGAGGCGTTATTTCAAAGATATATGCATACAATGCAACAAATGTTCTGAACAAAATGGGGGAGAATGATAATTATTTCAATATACCAGGCATTGATAACAGAGGTTTTACTAAAAATCTGACAGAATTATCAATGCACAGACAGTCGAAAGGCCTCGAAGCACTCCAGTATTTCCCTTTCCTTCGTGGATTTTATCTTTATTTATATATTCATCATGTTCCATATTTTCGTGATTCAGTTTTATACACACACACACACACACACACACACACACACACACACATATATATATATATATATATATATATATATATATATATATATATATATATATATATATATATATATATATATATATATATATATCTTCTCAAGCATCCACACCATCGAACGCTTAATTTAAAGCGGAAAACTAGAACACAGTGCATTTTAGCACTGCCTGACAAAAAGAAGGGCAAATGGAATATTGGCCCCTCCCTTAATCGTTTAATTGCACTCTATATATCTCTCCAACTTTCTCTTCTCATATATGTGACTCTGCAGAGCCCTTTGTTACAGACATGAGGTTGTGAGGAGATTAAGTATGGCCAGAGGCAGAACAGAGCCAGCGATACAGATTAACAGAAAGGACATCTGTCATGAACACCTTGCACTTGAGTCATAAATGATGTGCACCCGTAGGAAAGACACTAACCCCATCTACCTGTGGATGGCCTCCTAACTCTCTAACCAAAGTCATATAAGGGTCTCACTGAAGGAACAAGAGTGAGAGACATAGCTGGATGCGAGAGAGACATATCTCCCCCTTCCATTCCCACCTCCTTCACAGAGCCATGCCTTACCATGTGGTCCTATCTTGTAGGGACCCTTAGTATTCTTACCAGTGAAGCCCTTAGCCCTCTTTTGCTGCCATTACCCTTGCTGAAGCCACCTCTTCCATGAGGTAAAGTGATCTGTTGCAAAGGTTCTTCCAGTGAGTCACACTGTTTTAATTCTTGTACTAAACTTCCTATTTTCATTTCTAAGTGCCATTATTTCCATATCAACCTTGCCTTGTTAGGGCAGTGTTAGATAAATGTCTGTGTTTGAACAATTACATAAAATTGTGTGTTCAAGGCTTCTTTGGCACCCTCTGTGCTTGCCTCGTCCTATGCATATTTTACTGTGTCCTTACCGGCTTTTAATTCGTAAATCCCTCCGTTTACAGAGCGTTTGTCAGCTGTGAAAATCTTTCTTGACTGTGCCTTGTATCAGCATCGTCACACTGATGGATATGCCTTCAAGTGTTCCCAGTTTATTAACAGCTCAGGCCTTGCCTGCCTGATTAGTTCATTTCATCTTCTGATAGTTCATTTACTGTAAATACACGTAATCTTAAACTTACCCTAACGTGTTTACTCACAACTGCCCTGTGAATAGAACCCTCAGCTCAGTTAAAATTCCCTTTTTTTCCTCGTTTTTTACGATTTACTGAATCAACAGCAGTCAGATTTTTACAAATATCGAGGTAAGTAACGAAATCTTTCATTTAGAGTCTATAACTGGCTCATGATAAGCATTTCCCAAGATTAAATCGTAATATATATATATATATATATATATATATATATATATATATATATATATATATATATATATATATATATATATACATATATATATATATATATATATATATATATATATATATATATATATATATATATATATATATATATATATATATATATATATATATATATATATATATATATATATATATATATATATATATATATATATATATATATATATATATATATATATATATATATATATATATATATATATACATATACATATATATATATATATATATATATATATATATATATATATATATATATATATATATATATACAAATGGATGGTATCTAATGGAGTATTTATTCAGAAAAAGTTGCAAGCTTTCTTGGACAAACTTTTTCTGAATAAAATACCCATTAGATACCATCCAGTTTGAAGAATGAGGTCCTTTTATTAATTCTACTAATGCACAGAACAATTGTGTATGTGATAAAGTTAATATATATATACATATATATATATATATATATATATATATATATATATATATATATATATATATATATATATATATATACCCTATGATGTGATTATAGTAAAGACGCTTGCGTGTCCATGTGTTTGAAAAGTCATTGTTAGGTATATCTGACATAAATACACAATTACACACACGCGCGCGCGCACACACGCATGCACCAAAGGAGCAGTCGGAAATGCCAGACGCAGCATGTATCATAGCGTAATCTTCTTAGCGAAACCAGCCACTAACTGGATTGAAAAGGAATTTGTGAAGATGCATTACCCGAGAATGGAAAACGTAAGCTGCTTGCCATACCATTAACGGGCATTAATGTGCTCATATGTCATATGTGATGAGCATTGCAACTCACTTGTTTCGTACTGTAGACCATTACTATTATCACTAATGTTTTTTCTTGTTGACAATAATAATGATAAAACCATTACGATAATAGTGAGAATGTGATTCTTGAAATAATGGCGGAGAATATTAACAAATGCATCTGTTTTTGTATTTCTGTTAATCAATAACAATTTTGCCTATGCATCAACCAGCTGAAATTCAAAATTTAATTTTGCAGTTGATACCAATAGAAGATGAAAAAAAATTATACGAGGCTAGAAAAATACAGTGATTTTCTAACATTTCCCTTGAGTGACACCAAGTGCTTATTTCATCAAAACGTCCTTAAATGTCTGATATACTTCCAGTTCTTACAGCAAAACATGCTGGCACGTTTTCCAGGCTTACAAAGTCATCACACTCCTGTTTTGGGGTTGACCCGATCGGGTACGAAACTGCCACGTAGGTTTTGTAAGGATTCATCCCTGTAATTATCATTTCATATCTACAATGCCTATTTCTCTATAACTCCATTTTGTTCTTATGTTTTTGTTTTGTATTAAATGTTTTATTTAAATTACTGGCTGACCAACCCGGCGCTGCTCGGGATAACTGAATGACAACCAACAAACTCTCTCTCTCTCTCTCTCTCTCTCTCTCTCTCTCTCTCTCTCTGTCACCCCCCTCCCAACCCTCACCCCCTTTGGTGCCAGTGATGTCTTACCCCCCACAGTATTCTTTTCTAGATAGTAAGTCATATGTATAACGAAGTTAAGTATGATAAATTCGTAAAGTTTATTTAGTTACTAAGTCTACGGGCAGAACCAGCCCCATTTCAGGGAAGCCCTTCCCTCCCCCACCCCCTTTGGTGCCCTTTGCCGCTAGTGATGTCTTACCCCAACAATGCTGATTTCTAGAAAGTAAGTCATATGTTGAAACTGCCCAACGCATTTCAGAGTTATGCTGGCACTTACACACATACACGCACAAACACAAACATACAGTACATACATCCATTTATATATATATATATATATATATATATATATATATATATATATATATATATATATATATATATATATATATATATATATATATATATATATATATATATATATATATATATATATATATATATATATATATATATATATATATATATATGTGTATATATATATCAAGACCCAAAAACTCTCATATTTCTACTACTTTAGAGCATTTCTTATAATATTATATCTTATATATGCGACAAACTTAATACTTGAGCCAGAGAGATTGCCATTGAGATAAATTTATTAACATATTTAAACATTATCTCAGATATCATTCAACAACACCAAGTCCACACTTCATGTCCCAGCTTCCGACATATCTGTTAGCAAAGGAGAAAGAATTTTTAAATAAACAGAATTAAGATATCTAATACCAATAACAATGAGTTTGGTAGTGACTAAAATTTTTATCAACGGGTGATTCGTACAGTAAGGTGATATAAGTGTACGTAATTTCCCAATAATCCATTATTTATAATTGTGCGTGAAGTGTTTGATACTTCAATTAACGTTTTTAGTGATTATATTTTTTAGTGATTATGTGAAGTAAGTATATTGTAGTCTATGAGGTGTTCACGGTTTACCTGGAGACCCCGGTTGTAATGCTAATCTTATTTCGTTACTTTCAGCCTGATATTGTTATCTGTGTACAAGTTATCATGACATCATTACGAATTCAGATCAGAAATCCGTAGTGTCACTATCGTTGCTGGTATAGATGTAACTTGTTTTGTACGTGATCTAATGTTATCACCATTAATTTAAAAGAAGAAATCAGGGAAACATTACAGAAACTTTTATTTTGAAAGATGAAACATAGGAAGTACAGCTTTTGGTGATGGGTCTAGAAATGTTCAAGTCTACGCTCCAATTTAGTAACCCCTGGAGAAGGATTATTTGCCGGTTGATGATCTTAGTTAAAGTTATCGACTTCTAAATAATATCATGAACTGAACATTAAACTTTGATTCGAGCAAAATTGTTAAGCGAATTTTAAACGTTCTTTGTTGTTAATTATTCAAGTTACGAAAATTCGACATGTTCTTGGAATGGTTTTCATAACCTTAAGTGATTATTGGGCCATTTTATTTGCGCTTCTCTTCGGCTGCTACATATTGCGACTGGCTTGAAGGTCCTTTCGCCACTATTCACATGGCAGGAGCTTTCCAGTTTTATTTCTACATTTAATTTAGGGTTTTCCTCGAGGGAAGAAGTTGGGTATTATTACACAAAAAGTCACGAGACCAAAGCTACTGTAAAGAGTTTGGGGACACAAAAACACTGGAGAAAAAATTTTAGGTGACGCCGCTACGAAAATCTCATAAAAATTATAAATGGGAGATCAAAAGACCTATTTGATTTATTAAAAAAATATAACAGGAACAAATGCTTTTTAAAGAAAAGGGAAAAAACTACTTCTGATACCTTTTTACAAAGCTGTTATACAACTGTTAAAAATATTTTCATCAGGGCACGCAAGAAAACTGAAATAATTATCAAATAGTAAGATGTCAAATCTATATTCGCTTCAAGTTTGTTCTGACATCTTTTCATTCAAATTCAGACGAATTACTGATAGTTCTCCACATAAAGATCGACCAACACGGCTTTCTCTGCACTCCACATTGCAAACAGGTGGACCTCTTGGCAGACCAAACTGGGGTTTCATACAGTTATCAAATATTTACTACAAAAACTCACTTTCCACTGATGGTCATTGATTTGCTTGGAGCCATTTGGTGATATGTGTGCGACAAGGTTGCCGACATGTGTTTGTGGTGTATTGTGGACGTAACCTATGACCAACACTTGATCCCATACAGAATTGTAACAACGCTAAAAAGAATGGTCTTAGGAAACGCCTTGTAGTACGTTAAATCTCCACAATACTGCCTGAAGGTATTCTTGAAAGTTGCTCAGGAGAATATTTTTAAATTGTTAAAATAAATGAGGGTCGGGTGTTGTTGGAACCGTTGTGTGGCAGCTTATTCGAGGCGATGTTTTTCTTACTAAGAAACTGGGAAAGAAAAATGTAGGTGACAGAATATTCACAAGCAAAACAGAAGCTGCAAATCAAATCACCTCTTTGAATGCGTTTAGCATATGATCCTTGATACAAAATTATTATTGTTACTGTGAGATACGGTTTATTGTATTTGATTATATGTATTTCAGAGTGACCTATAGTAACGATATGATAAGAAAATATACTTATAACAGTCATTAGAGAGAGAGAGAGAGAGAGAGAGAGAGAGAGAGAGAGAGTACGATACACTTATGCTAACTGTGAATCTTTAGACGGTTTTGACCCTTTAATGTCTCGAAAGGAGTCAATTAAGTTTAAGTGGCCAAGTTCCCGAGAAAAGGCGCCTTTGATTTTTTGAACGCAAGAAAGAATGAGAGAAGAAAAAGGCGGGAAAAATGACCGTGAATGAAGCAGAAGAAGGTTTCGGGAGGAGATAAAATCACTTTTTCCCCATTTATCTTCGTACAACTGACCTTCACTGGTGCCAACAGACCTCCCTCCCTGGCTCCCTCATTCTGCCGAAGAGGTCCCTGATCTTACCGCCCCCCCGTACCCCGTAACCAGGGTCAACCATTACGGGAGAAAATGATGTGATTAGAAAAGACGAGCCGTGGGCCAAAATTTTAAGTAGAAGAAAATGAACTCTATTGGCAGGTGAGATGGAAAGCGTCGTATTTTCTTTTTGAGGGAATAATGCGAGGACAATATTTCGGGATCAGATGATTTTTTTTATAAAAGAAAATATGCATTTTCCATAGAGGAAATATTACGCAACGGAGTAATTTTCTCGTTCACGTTTACATAAGAAAATAAATCCATTTCAAATTGTAGGATTTTGTAATGAAATATTTTTAACGCTCTGTTGCGTATTTACAGAACGACAAGGCTTCCTAATTGTTTGAAGTATGTTATCTGGTTATAAAATCTATTAAATCTATTAAGTTAGGGCGATTACAAAAGGAGTTAGTAACTTTTTTCATTTAATTTCTCTTCATGAACTCCTGCTTCCACTTCTGGATTTTTGATAATTTTTATATGAAGAGCCGGTATATTCTTTCATTTTTCATTTTATGCATTTTGAATTTAAAAGATTTAAATGGGCTTATAATATCGAGGTAAATACAATCTTCTTTTCTAACCAGCATTGTAAGGGATACATCTGTCATTTCAGTAATATTAAATAAAGACATACACTCACACTCACGATAATGACTTTCAAACAAAACGAGCTTGCTACCCGAAGATTCTGCATTTCCAAAACCCTCTTCCAATCCCACTGAAACTCAGTCATCTGCAGTGAATAATTCGATTAATTCGTTATTAATCAATCCATCGGAGTTTAAGCACTGCAGTCCACTCACCCGCGTAATCAATAACCAATCACCTCGACGCCATACCCAATCATCCAATCCGGGTGCACCTTTCCATCCATGAAGCCCATCAGCTAATGAGGAGGCATTACAAGCGAATTGTTCGACCATTTCTTCTTTTATCTCCTTCAATTCGAGAAGGGGATCAATCTCCCCCATCCCTCCTCCTCAAGATATCCTCTGATTCCCTGGCCATTATGTCCGACATTCAGAAGGGTGAGGCGGGGAGAGAGGGACGGGAGAGGAACAGAGAGAAGACCACTGGCCAAAAACCCTGGCGGCTGATACGCCAATTCCTCTACATTTTGACGGTGTCTGTTTGTTACTTCCTCCACATAAAATCCACACTTTCATGACGTATATGCGAAAACTCCTTCTTTAGCATTCTCGTAAGAATACAAGGGAAAATTCAATCCCCAGATCAAACTTTCCACCTGAAGCCAACACCGATTTCGACGATCAGGACGATTTTGATGTGTTCATCAATGGGGTTCCTGAACGCACCCTTGATGGTGTGTCTCGCCATTGGATTCGGATCAATGCCTGTAATTTATTCTACAGGGGAGCTCGCCTCTAATCCCCACCCCCATTCCAACATGATATGGTTTTACAACATACTATCTATTTCCTGATAACGATTCGCCTAATAGCAGCCCTTTATCCTTGATCCTTGTGAGCTCACGGTACTTAAGAACATGGTCCCTATTCGTCTCTAACAAAATCTTTCTTTTGCATTCCCTTCACCTTGCATTCGTTCTTCTTATTTTTTCTATATCCTAAATTCTTTTTCTTACCCTTAGATACCCTCGCAACTAAATTTCAATGATAAAATGAAGAATCGTAAATCAAGGAAATTTCAAAAAAATTTTCACATTTATTGTCAGACATGATTCATCTCTGAATATATTTTTAAATATGGTTATTTTTACCTGAGAATATCATAAGGAGGAACTTCATTGTTTAGTCTTACCTTGACACTAATAACTCACGGATAATTATTCAAAATCTTCTATCAAAATCATTCAGCAAAATGCTCTTCATTTCACTAAATGATTTTATGGAACAGTGCAATATATTCACTAATTTCGTTTTCTCATAAAAATATATACTACCCACAAACATACAGGAGTTTTCTCATTATAATTACTGTACATGCAATGAATACAAGTCAATACACTTGCTAGTTGCTAGAGATATATTCATTAGTGAACAAACACATCATAGTAGAAGGTGGTTACGACGCTAACCCTTATTTTTTGAGAATGTTTCACGATTTTATAAATTACAAATACCCAAGAGGCATGGTATGCACATGTTTATATATATATATATATATATATATATATATATATATATATATATATATATATATATATATATATATATATATATATATATATATATATATATATATATATATATATATATATATATATATATATATATATATATATATATATATATATATATATATATATATATAAAGTATATATGTATATATAAGCTATTACCTTTAAACAGACCAAATTCAACACATGGAGACAAAATCATTCACGTGAAAATTAAACCATTTTTGTTGAGTCTCGCCGTGCTGCGAATAGGATTTTTCATATAGCTGTAAGAAATTACAATAATTCCTTAAAGAGGAAACTCGAAGGAATTACTCAGCCTCATCTGTGGTGGACCAATTTGGCATCATCTATCTTTGGGTCAGTCTCATCTTCCATTCCTCCTCTACCAACAGCCGATGGTAGATTGATTTCTGGCCTCTTCCTTACTTGTCATCCTGAACGAGTCTTACAAAACTTCAATTTCGCTCCAGGAAGAAAATGATGGAAATTTTGGTAGCTGAACTGGTTTCTTCATCAAAAGTTTGTTTTGTTGTCCTCCAGAACAGCAATCATGTGCTGCTGTCGAATGTTCCAGGGTCCTTCCTGATACTTGTCATCCTGAAATAAAGTTCTTACAAAACTTCATACTATTTCCCCAGGATTTTAATACGTTTTTATTTAAATGATTTATTAATTTTTTTTCTCTTTTAATGAAGAAAGGTCTTTCTGATGGTTTGCCTTTACGTCCCTAATATATTCTTTGAAAAAGTTTGCCTGCTCCATATAAATAGGGTGTTTTGTCCACACAGAACAGCAGAACTCACTAATATTGTTAGGAAATGTTCAGCAGGTTTTTAATATCGGAACTCTGTTCCAGGGTGAACCTTTATTCCTTAAACTAATTTATTATACTAAGATTGACATATATCCTGAGTCCAGGTTTCGTACACAATTTAAATAAATAAACAGCAGCAGTCAAAATTTAAACAAGTCTTAAGGGAGATGCAATGCATTACAATCTAATACATCCCAAAATTTTCCTTGCATTTTACACCATTTTTATAATTATTTATTAGTTTATTAGTTTATTTTTTCATGAATTTTTAATAAGAAAGACGTCACTTCTTTCTGTAAATTATCTGCCAATAAACAAATAGGCAGCATAAACAATCAAATAAATGATCAACTAATGAACGCAGGGTAACACTGATAAACAATCTCAATCTCCGTGGAGATAACACGGCTTGAACCCAGCTTCAGGATCAATGGCCACCAACTGCTCTGCTGGAACACAGTCATCATCACAGATGAATTAGGAGGTCGAAACAGCACGTCTGCTGTTTTGAAGATCCACGGAACACTATGATTTAGCTGTCCCACATCCTTCAGCTGATGAGGCCAACAGGTAATGAATACCTGCTGCTCCAATACTCCATGTTATATACCTGATATATATAAACCCGACTATACCACGCGACAGATATATATAGGCAATAATACCAAGGGAATATGTAAATATTGTCCCATCAGAATACCAAACCTCACAATATATATATATATATATATATATATATATATATATATATATATATATATATATATATATATATATATATATATATATATATATATATGCGTGAGGTTGTGTGTTTACGTTTATGTGTCTGCATGTATACTTGATAGATAATACACACACACACACACACACACACACACACATATATATATATATATATATATATATATATATATATATATATATATATATATATATATATATATATATATATATATATATATATATATATATATATATGGGTAACTGTTGATATAATCTTTGGTGTTCCTCAGGGAGCGTTCTTGGCCCAATGTCATTAATGTTATTTAAGCACAATATGTATTTTGGACATAAGAAGGCAAGTTGGTTGCAGAAGCAGGTGATGCTACTCTGTTTTTATGTTTTATTTCCTTGTCTATTTTTTTACTTGTTTCCCTTTATCGAACTTTAAAAAAAATCCGTGTGTGGTAAAATTATAAGGAAATAAAATACAGCACTAACAAATCTCACATTATGATTGTTAGCATATTTAGGACACTAGACCACTCCCAGCCAGAAAATTTCACATGCGACATTTTTTCAGATGTCTTTCTTTAAAAACAGATTTACTGTTGAGAAATATGTCCTTTTTATCTCCTCTTCAGTTGTGCAGAAAAATAATATATAAGAAATTCTTTCTAGATTTCTGGATGCTTGTCTATTCCCAGGAAGTGCTGGTATTCTTTTGTTCTTCCATGCTTTGAATTTTGCTCCCCTGTTCAGTCTTCAGCAGCTGACTTGCATTTTAAATTACTGGAAAAAACTTCAGTTCTCTTCAGCGTCTTATTCTAGATCTTGGTTTTAATCTCTTCCACCATCATGAGATTAGTACATTTTATGGGTTGATATTTTTTTCTTTCACATAATTTAATCATCTTTTGCACTGAGATCTTCAGAGATTATTTCATCCACCACACTGTCTTGCTTTTCATTTTGTGAGTTTCACCACCACACTGTTTTCTAGATGTTTTGTTCCAGTTTCAACAAAATCATGGAATGACCTGCCTAATTATGCAAGCAAATTGTTGGAGCTTCTGAAGTTTAAAATAGATGCAAGTGTTTTTTTCGCCGAGTTGGTTCACATCACTCCCCTATCATAGTTTTATTGTTTTATCTAATTGATTTTCTTCTCCAGTTTACTCTATGATTTCTCTTTTCTTTGGCATTTCTTTTCCATAATTATTGTAGTTATTGTTCTCTTAGTATTCTATTGTTTTTTTTTTAGTTGGGAATATTACTCGTATCGGTGACTTTTTTTCCCTCTATTGGCAAGCTTTGATATTTTCCCCCACTTGTGTTTTCCTTTTTAGTTTTCTGTAAAAGAAAACTATTGTGCCTGCTTTGTCTGTCCATCTGCCCTGAGATCTTAAAAACTACTGAGGCTAGAAGGCTGCAAATTGGCATGTTGATCATCCACCCTCCGATCCTCAAACATATCAAATTGCAGTCCTCTAACCTCAGTAATTTTTATTGTATTTAAGGTTAACGTTAGCCATAATCGTGCATCTGGCAACTTTGCGCTGAAGGAATTTCTGCGCATTTTTCACTTGCTATTATAGCCCTTCCTCCTTCTTATAAGTCTTTCATGGTTAAGCACTAGCCTTCTTCCTTTCTTTATCTTTAGTTAGGATCCCGTCTCTCAAGACTTTGCCTTTAAAATCACAAGTGGGAGAGAGACGAGAGAGACAACGCACTTCAAGGCAGGCGGGAATGTGTTCATCTCTCAGAATAGTAAAACATCACTGAAATTCGTGTAGGATTTGTCTTTACGTAATTTCAAGCACATTTGAATATAAAACGGATTATCATTTAAAGCAATTAAACTGTCAAATTCACATGACGCTTAAGCAAACTGGATCTGCAATTCCCTTATTTTCACGATGACTTCCGACTCGCCTGGAATGCATAAGTAGATTCAGTCCCCAAGTTGGAGAGATGAAGGTACATGCTTTCTCTGGCTCGCGTTTATTCGTGTCCTCTACTACAATGTCATCTGTTCATTTGTTTCTTCACAAATTGAAGATATTGATTTTCGATAACCGACTTGCATTTGGAACAAGTGTGCAAATTTAGTAAAAAGAATATCATACGTACAATTAAGATATCTAATGGTCCAAATAAGTGGAATATTTTCCAGTTTGTGCTTCCAAACCTCTTTGACCAGTTAACACTTAAAACCTGACTGTTGATCTTTTTATCGGCGGTACCCCCCATACATATATGCATACATCCACACACAAACACACACACACTCATACATACATATATATACACATATATATATATATATATATATATATATATATATATATATATATATATATATATATATATATATATATATATGTATATACATATATACATATACATATAAATTTCTGACTGATATCGGGAACAATCACCGGTCATTCAAGTGAGAGTTCAAGGTATTACTGTAGCAATTCCTCCACATAGGTCATAAAAGAAGTTGGAACCTAAGTACTACATACCAGAGGTTCCTCCGGGGCAGGCGCCTAGTGCCCAACATACCAGCGAATTTTACCAAACTTCCTGACCCAACAGAGGACGAATTGCTAACATTTCATTTGACTTAGCCCTTCTGCGTGAGATATGATGGAAAAGACCACAGGAGAATGTGGATCACAGAAATAAATTTCGGACACATTGGGAGCGAACCCCTGTCTTTCAAATGAGAGTCCAGGGCATTAGCAATTCCTTCATACAAATCATAAAAGAAGCTGGAACCTAAGTACTACATACCTGAGGTTTTCCCAGGCAGGTGCCCAGCTTAAGTATACCTTAGTTTTACCAGACCACTGAGCTGATTAACAGCTCTCCTAGGGCTGGCCCGAAGGATTAGACTTATTTTACGTGGCTAAGAACCAATTGGTTACTTAGCAACGGGACCTACAGCTTATTGTGGAATACGAACCACATTATAGCGAGAAATGAATTTCTATCACCAGAAATAAATTCCTCTAACTCTTCATCAGCCGACCGGGGAATCGAACTCTGGCCTAGCAAGTGCCAGTCCACAACTCTACCGACTCACCCAACGAAGAGCTCAGGTGCCCAGAGCATCTCATTCAACTTACCCCCCTCAACATGAACACATGACCTCATCCACCTTTCTTCAAGGAAACCACAGGGCCTCCATGAGAATCCAAAGGGAGACACGAGTGACAGAACACCCCAGGACAAGACTACCGACAACGAAGCAAATCAAGACTATCGGCCAGAGACGGAATCACACCCCTGCCCACTCCCATGGCTGAAAGCCACGGCAAAGAACGCGTCCTGTGGAGCACCAGGAAAGCCATGCTTCCGCCCAGATGGCCAGCGAGAGAATGAGACCTGCGGACCAATAGAAATTTTGCACCCCAATGACGTCATCCCTGAAATTCAAACGTTAGCATACAGAAATAAAAACACTACAGATAATTGTATTCCAGTCCCGATGACGCTGCCGAGAGATGGGGAAATGGTCCATCGACTAGAGAAAGAAAGAGTAAATGGAAACGATCTCGAATAAATAAATATATATATATATATATATATATATATATATATATATATATATATATATATATATATATATATATATATATATTAGTTGAAACCACTGGGAGAGTTCAAATTGAAAAGACAGAGTGGCAAGTACTTTCGTGTATTTTGACACATCTTCAGGGCGCCCTGAAGATGTGTCAAAATACACGAAAGTACTTGGCACCCTTTCTTTTCAATTTGAACTCTCCTAGTGGTTTCTAAGCTAATATATATATATATATATATATATATATATATATATATATATATATATATATATATGTGTGTGTGTGTGTGTGTGTGTGTGTGTGTGTGTGTGTAAGTATGTATATACAGGAGGCATCACGGATAAAAAACCAACAGTCAAGAGTCCCTGCAACTACCATGCATTACAGTTTTAAGTGTTAAGTGGCTAAAGGAATTTAGAATCACAAACTGGAAAATATTCCACGTATTTTGACAATTCGATATTTTATTTGTACTTACCATATTCTTCTCACTAGAGAGAGAGAGAGAGAGAGAGAGAGAGAGAGAGAGAGAGAGAGAGAGAGAGAGAGAGAGAGAGTACTTATGACTTTGTAAGGAGATACAACGATCGTACAATAAACGTTGCACTTATCTATTTCCCAATAATATTGAAACTAATTTTAAACTCCATTTAGAATATGTGTCCTGGGAAGAAATACGCACATGTGCTGAAATATCAGCTGCAAAGAAGGGCTGGATTCTCACATCTTACAGGCTCTTATATTTGTCAAATTTAAATCAGTTTCATCCTCATTTTTGCAACACGATGTAAATTTTTCCGAAAAAAAGAGGGACTCGGCAATTGGCAAGAAGAAATTCTCAATTTCATTTCCAGTTCTGATTTTCAAGCATTTCAGATAATATTTCTTCTAAGAAAATTGGGACATCGAGAAGCTAAGAGTTCATTGTATGAATTCTTTTGACTAGTGTAATTCCTGTTCTAGTATATGTATTTAATTTCAACAGACATACGAAATTCCTTTCCTTCGTGACAGAACAGCTACCAAGCGCTAAATGCATTTGTACTCCGTATCGCAGTGCAGAGGTTCCTTTAGGAAATGAAACTCTTCAAATCATTTCTAATCCAGATTTGAAAGAACACGGAATAGTTTTATATATACATACATATATAGTATATATATATATATATATATATATATATATATATATATATATATATATATATATATATATATATATATTATGTGTTGAGTGAATAAATAGGGCTCAGAAAAAAAGATTTCTAAAACCAAGTATGTATTCAGAAGTGTTGCTGGTTGATAAATACAGACGAAAGATAGACGTTGAATATTTATAAAAAATTTTTGAAGTTTTTTAGAATTACTTACAGAAGTGACTGCTGAAAATAATAGAAGGCAATTTAAAGAAGAATGGAAGGGCAGAATGGCTGATGGAATGACAACTAAGATACCATGCACAGTAGTTAGAGTGTAAATGAGTAAATGGGTGACTGACGAGAGTGTGTTAGAAATGTAGGGAAGAGAGATTAGTTAAAATGGAAGTGGTGAGAGAAATAGCTGCTCCTTCTCATAATCTGGAAGATAACTTGTCGCAAGTGCAAGATTTATTTTGGGAAAAACAATGCTTTTGTATACACCGGAATGTATACTTGAGAGAAGTTACGCAGAAAGATTCTTTTGGAAGAACTGCACGGTATTATCAAAAAGGATGAGGGTCTATTGATCAAGTGTTTGTTATGAAGCCGTTGTGTGAAAAGCCTAAGAATACAGAGTAAAAGCTGCGTGAAGTTCACACAAACCAAGAAAAATCTTCATAACAGAACTGACAGCGATGTAGTGTGGTAGTTGTTAAGAATGTATTCTCAGGCCCCACTAAAGCTTCCAATAAAGAAGGCGAAGTTTGCAGATCAGAGAGGGGAATGTTTTACCTCTCAGTGACAAGGGGAGTTGTGGAAAGGATTGCTGATGTAAGCACAAGTTTGTGGTGGCAAAGAAAGAGACTGTGACTGGAAAAGGGCGTGGTTGATGTTTGGATGATACAGCCTTGATTGACGATGGTGAAGAAAAGCTACAACTCGAAAAGCGGAAAGTAAATTTTAACAAGTACGGTTATGAGAATAACTGACAGCTGGGAAATGGAAAAATGAATGCTAATACTGATGCCAGGGAACCATGACTATTTGATTGGTATGGGTATTTGGAAGTAAGATGAATGAAAAGGTGAATCATAAGATATGAAAACTGTGTCGCTCGCACATTCAGATAAATGTGGGTGTCTGTGCGTGTGAAACTACAGTGGATGAATAAATAAATAACGACTGTTTTCTGTAGAGCCTCGAGGACCGAAAAAACTTCCTGATATAATTCTCTTTATATCCCTCATAAAATTTACTTTTGCTACTAAATATATATTAAGAAAGATAAGATTTCTTAGTCCATCAGTTTAAAAAATGCCATTCTGTAGCTACTTTAAAACAAAAAATAAACTAAGCTATGCTGATATGAATGACATTTAAACGCCCTTTGCTTTCATAACGTACCTGCAATGACAGACTTACATATACTGATTCCCTAGACTGTACAGTGATTCTGTTGGACTCTCCCAGCGACAACATCATGAATACTATTGTCTTCCCTTGTAGAGAAGAAACGCGCCTCCTGTTAAATAATGTAGTATCTCCCTTTCTCACAGTGAAGCAAGGAAACACCTCCTCGAAGAAATTCAGGTCCCCCATAAGGGTCTCATAGACTCAACAACTCTTCCGTACACACAAATCAGACCGCCTTTCTCTTGTTCTTGATCGCTGGTGTGATTCCTCCTCAGCAAAAACAAGCCTGTAAATGGGAAGTGTGATAGACGAGGTTTGTGCGTTTGTGCGTGTGTGTGTTTGTGTGTGTGTGTATGAGAGAGAGAGAGAGAGAGAGAGAGAGAGAGAGAGAGAGAGAGAGAGAGAGAGAGATGACATATTGTTTAGCTACTAACTTGATATATAAAGGAAGCAGTGTATGCAGAAGAAATTTCTGAATACTACAGCAGATTATTCCTGCTGGTTATAAACATAACCGTAATGGATGGATGATGGATATTCATCATAATTTTCATGATGATTCATTTAAAAAAAAAAATTAACATTTGGAACGGAAGAATAGACACATTTCAAGTAATAATTTAAAAAAAATGGAATTTAGAAAGAAAAATTCAAATGGATAATTAAGGGCATTCAATAATAAAGTGGTTAAATAATCAACCACTGAGAATCAAGCAAGAGTTAAAAGAACCATATCAGATAATTCACTCAAGACAGAAAATATTTTTCTATAACCGAAGAGAGAATTTAAAATAAGTAATTCAACAAATACGGAATGAAAAACGTAGTCCCAGTATCATCACTTTTATAGGAAATAATTAAACAGCTACAGAAACAAATACAATGTAGTTTATATTGTCAATATACCTAGGAGGAAAATTCTTGAATTCTATCATGGCTAAAATAACAGGTCTCATTCCAAAACAATGTTTCAAGGAAAGACACTTCAGTGAAAAACAATTTGTTTGGATTATATACTGTTTTTCTAATTTTTAGAATATTTTGAGATACAAAAATTAAATTGAAAAAAATATAATAGCCTAAATGCCCAAAAGAATTTTCCTTCGAAAGAAATAAACAGAAAATTAAATTCTATCCAGTCACTAGGAATTCCACTGCTGACATTAGGGTCCTGGAGAGCATTCTCCATTCCAGCGACATCAAGTAGCTATAAAAGACTGAGAAGTTATAAATGTCTTCTAGCTAGGGAAGCAAAGTAACAGGAAAACTGAGAGACGTCTTTGAGGTGCTGATATTTTTCAGAGAGAAAAGAACTTTTTTAAGAAAACGACAACAGACTGAAATTCTTTGGGAATGAAGGTGAAAAAATACAATAACTAATGTATAAGAAAAATAACACAGGACAAAGGAAACGTTGACAGTTGTGAAAGTGTCTTTAAAATGGCTAGCCTTAATAAAAAAAAAAATCGAAATGAATTCTTAAGAAATGTGAGCTATCAATTTTGGCAATCTGATGTTTCATAAACAAAAAAAAAAAAAAACTAAAAGTTTATATCCAAATAATGTTGAGAATATTTTTGCAATTACCTTCTGAACTAAAGGAAACAGTGTGTTTTGATAAAAAAATAACTGCAGACTTATACAATAAAAATATCTTTTGTCTTTATATTTATATATATATATATATATATATATATATATATATATATATATATATATATATATATATATATATATATATATATAAATGGGTGTATGTATGTGTGTGTAAGTGCCATCATAGCTCTGAAACGCACTGAGCAGTTTCAACCAAGCTTAGTGTACATATGACTTGCTATCTAGAAATCAGCATTGTAGAGGCAAGACATCACTAGCACCAAAGGGCACCAAAGGGGGTAGGGGTGGGAAGGGCTTCCCTGAAACGGGGCTGGTTTTGAGCGTGAAACGGCCTGGTTAAGCACGTAGACTTACTAACTTTACGAATTTATCATACCTAATTTCGGTATACTGGTACATATGACTTACTATCCGGAAAAGAATACTGTGGGAGTAAGGCATCCAGGGCACCAAAGGGGTGAGGGTTGAGAAGAGGGTGACGGAGAGAGTGAGAGGAAGAGGAAGTGAGAGAGTAGTGGGGTTGTAAGGGAGAAGAAAGAGGGAAAGAGACAGGGAGGGTTGAGAGAGAGAGAGAGAGAGAGAGAGAGAGAGAGAGAGAGAGACAGAGAGAGAGAGAGTGTGAGAGGGAGAGAGAGAGAGTGAAAGAGAGAGAGAGTGAGAGGGAGAGAAAGTGAGAGAGAGAGGAGCGTAGAGGGGGTGTTGTGTTAGGGAGAGAGAGAGAGAGAGAGAGAGAGAGAGAGAGAGAGGAAGTGTTAGACAGAGTAGAGAGGGTGTTAGGGAGTAGAAAGAAGGAAAAACTAAGGGAGAGAGAGAGAGAGAGAGAGAAAGTTTATCGGTTATCATCCAGAGTTATCCCAGACAGTGCCTGGTCGGTCAACTAGTATGTGTGTGTGTGTGTGTGTATGTATATATATATATATATATATATATATATATATATATATATATATATATATATATATATATATATGTGTGTGTGTGTGTGTGTGTGTGTGTATATGTATGTATATATATAAATATAAATATATATATATATATATATATATATATATATATATATATATATATATATATATATATATATATGCATATATGTGTATGTGTGTTTGTGTGTATGTTCCAGCATCCAGCATAATTCTGAAATGCATATGACTTACTATCTGGAAAATGCTTTGTGGGTAAGACATCACTGGCATCAATAGCTTTTGAGCTGAGATGAATAGTGACACTCACGATGCCCTCAATTTCAGCCCTGATGGGAAGGGGGTTGAGAAGGGATGGGAAGGGGGTGATGTAAAAATAACTGATAACAACAGATATTAGTGTCTAATCCATAGTTTTCAAAGTCACTGAGATGAATATTGACACTCCTGATGCCCTTCAAGGCTAAGTTCAGCCACGATAGGAAGGGGGTGAGAAGGGGTGGGAAGGAGGTGACACTTAAAAATAACCAAAAACAATACATATTAGAGTCAATCCATAGTTTTCGAGGTCACTGAGATAAATAGTGACACTCCCGATACCCTTTCAGCCCCGATAGGAAAAGGGGTGAGAGGGGGTGGGAAGGTGGTGACATGTAAAAATAACTGAAAACGACAAAAATTCATAGTTGTTGAGGTCGCTGAGATGAAAAGTGACACTCCCGATGCCCTTTAAGTCCAAGTTCAGCCCAAATAGGTTGGGGGGGGGCTGAGAAGGGGGTAAAAAATAAAATGCCAAAAATGACAGATATTAGTTTCTAATCCATAGTTTTTGATGCTGCTGAGATGACTAGTGGCACTCCCGATGCCCTTTAAGTCCAAGTTCAGCCCTGATAGAAATGGGGGGTGAAAAGGGGTGAAATATTAAATGTCAAAAATGCTGGCAATGTAACTGAAGTGAGAGAGGGAATAGAGGTGGTGTTGAGAGAGAGAGAGAGAGAGAGAGAGAGAGAGAGAGAGAGAGAGAGAGAGAGAGAGAGAGAGAGAGAGAGAGAGTTTATTGGTTGCCATTCAGAGTTTTCCCAGGAAGTTCGGGTTGGTCAGCTAGTATATATATATATATATATATATATATATATATATATATATATATATATATATATATATATATATATATATATATATATATATATATATATATATATATATATTTATATACACAAAAATATATATATTATATACACACACACATATATATATATATATATATATATATATATATATATATATATATATATATATATATATATATATATATATATATATATATATATATATATATATATATATATATATATATATATATATAGAACTATTGCAAGCTCCATTCTTATTTATAGTGCATGTACGAAATCTGTTTCGCCGGGATGAATTCCTACGCAATGAAAATATGTTTTTCCGCTGTTTTGGGGGATAGAAACTGAATATTCATCAAGTACAAATCGTATTTCCACTGTTGACATAGTTACCGGTGTTCCTGTCCTTCGCTTTTATGGTTCCGCAAACGGTCCGGCTTTGTATATGCGGAATAGATATCGCTGCTGATTGGGACTCAAAATTTATGACGTTCATTCTTCTATACTGTATATCATGTGGGCATCGCGTTTCTTCGGTGACAGGTGAAACGTGCCATTGGCCTAAAATAAGTATCGTTTCTGGTAACACACATTGAATGCTTCCCCTAAATTATTTATTTTCCATAATGAAATGCCTAAATGTCACTAATGTTCAGTGCCAAGCCTAAGTCAGTAAAGGATAAAACATTTGTGATAAAAACTTTGTTTTCGAAGTTTACTTTTCCAGGTTAATGATGACAACAGTAAAATCTTATACAATTATTCACCATCAATTCGAACTACGACTTGCATTTGATTTAATTGACAGCTTTTAAAATAACGGAATATGTCTAATGATGCTTCATGTTTTTGTTGGTAATAAGCTTGTTGGTTTTAACATTATGATGGTTCAGCACCCAGACGATTCAAGTCTTTTTACATTTGCTCTTTTATGATGTGAAATGAAATAGCTGTTGATCTAAATGAGAAGGAACCGTTACAATAAGATGATTATGAGGCCTCGTGACACGACCTCTGTGAGTGTTTCCCGGTACCTATGAAACAAAGTATTGAATACTTCTATATGATTGGCATTATTCGATGTTACAGTTCAGTTCAGTCTTTCAAGTTTTACAGAACTTGTAAAACATCTGTTGCTGACGGGTTTCTAGGTACTGTTTTTGAAGCTTTTTGTACTTAAAGAGATGGTGGGATTGTGTAAGCTTACGACATTCTTTTCTTGAAGTGCATCAGTATTCTTTTGGTATCTTTGAAATGTCCTGGGTCTATAATTTTATAGCAAGATTGCTATGCCAGATTCTTTTTCACAACAGTGGTAATAGGATTTACCCTAACTTAGATAACATCCCTGTCAATGAGCAATGAACTTCATCCTCTCCCGTAAGCATTTGTGTCTTTAGAAATTGCGTGCCCTGAATGTCTGGCGAAACATCACCACACACACACACACACACACACACACACACACACACACACATATATATATATATATATATATATATATATATATATATATATATATATATATATATATATATATATATATATATATATATATGTGTGTGTGTGTGTGTGTGTGTGTGTGTGTATGTGTGTGTGTATATCTATGTATGCATTAATGTATATACACACAGACGTATTCATATTAGAAAAAGGACATATTTGAAAAAAAAAAGAATAAGAAGACAATAACAGTAAGATGGGGTAAAACAAATAAACATTTCCATTTGAAACAAGCGAAATAAAAGGAAAAGACTAAGGTACAGGTGCACGGCGCCTTCAAAAAGCAATAATGCGTCTCTTTATGTTACTAGTATCAGCATCAAT
>NC_089799.1:34949613-34957113 GCF_040412425.1 Macrobrachium rosenbergii | reverse complement strand
CCAAGCACCAACTTTCTGATTCATTGGGTACATATTTTTAGAAGCTCCTCAACCGTTAAATAACGAACTTTGTTGAGTTGTCACATATATCTGCCTAGTAGGATGCTGTGACACCCTCCCGGACATTGGTCTTTATGGTCCTTCACGCAACATCCTCAGGGATCCAGAGACTCTGGTCTCTCTTGGGCTTCCCAGTCTTTGAAGGACAGGGAAGAGCGCATGCGCTGTATACATAGGCTTTCCCAGCTTCAGTATATTCAGGCTCTCCATAATTACTGCTAATACACTTGGCCAGGTTCTGCTTGTAGTAGTAGTTCCTCATTGGCAGGGTGGGTATCGTTCTCGGCCAGCACCCTGCTGGACCCACGTTCGATTCTCCGACCGGACCAATGAAGAATTGGAGGAATTTATTTCTGGTGATAGAAATTCATTTCTCCTTATAATGTGGTTCGGATTCCACAATAAGCTGTATGTCCCGTTACTAGGTAACCAGTTGGTTCTCAGACACGTTAAATAAATCTAATCCTTCGGGCCAGACCTAGGAGAGCTGTTAATCAGCTCAGTGGTCTGGTTAAACTAATGTACTCTTAACTTTTCTGTCTGTAGTTTTGTCATGAAAAGTTAGCGTTAGACTTTTAAGTTTTGAAGTGACCAAATATATTCTTGCTAAACCTATGGTGAAAAAGAATGCCTGGTCCTTGAAATCATTTCAGCTTTGTATTAATATTACAAAACATAAGATATTGAAAAAAAAAAAAAAAAAAAAAAACAGAACATATTTTTATTTATTTTTACTTTGCTTTAGTTTTAAAGCAGAGTTGTAAGAGTGTTAATATTAACATATCTTATTTTTCACTCGACTTACCTAGCATATTCTCGTCAAAAGCCGCATACTTGATTTTATTATTACGGTTCTTGGGTAATGACTGTAAGCACTGGTACGCACTTTTGCCATGAAAAATACCATACAAAATGATCAGAGTGGGCTAATTTATCCCGCAAAGATTTATTTTCCATTCAGTGTTATAATGGACGAAAAGGGTGAAATGCTCACCTGAAGCTTAAGAGCTCTCTTCGCAGTGGATTGATTGTTATGAAAAAGGTTTTGTTTCGTCTTAAATCAGAAGGTGCAGTCGTATAAGGGTGGGCAACACCAGAGGAGAAGACCGTATTTGCGATAGGCATGGTTTAGGGAAATTCAAAGGGCATTTTCTTAAAGCTACCTTTCTAGAACCCATTTCAGTGTCATAAATAACTGTATGCTGTTCTATTGTTTGCATGTTATATAATTTAATTCTGCTAAAGTGAAAACCGACAACGTTCACGTTCGTTATTGCGATGCATTAAAGGGAAATTGTAAACATTTATTTATATTTCCCAATTTTAAATTCAGCAACATCCGAGTGTTAGTACTCCATTTCCATAAAATGTATTTGAATTGTACTGTTGCTGTATGAAATGGAATCTGTAAAGGGAATATGATTCTCCCTTTTTTAATGCATAAGAAGGGTATTATTTTCCATCACTGGAGGGAATTTACCATTGGTGGATTTGCGGTGTGATAATAAAGTAGTTTGGTTCGGTGTTAAATGGTCGTCCGCATTCAATGCACCCTCCCCAAGCTATATAATCATATTGTTGAATGGAAATTAATCATTCTATATTATGTTGTTACTGAATAGTAGCAATTATGAAATGATAAACAGAAATGCAAAGCATAATTGATCATGATTATGATAACTGACCAATTCTAAAGTAACACCCTTGTCATTGCGCCAATTGAATCTTATTGCATTTATTGCATATGCAAGTTGAGTCTAGAATGAATATTTTTTGTCATTTGAGCAGGCTCCAAAATTTAAGAAAATAAATCACTTTGTCTTATATGTTGATTGACAAGAAATCGTTTTTCTTATACAGATAATTAAAAAACCAGCAAAGGCCGTCTGTGCTTCTTACAACGAGGAGAATCTTTGTTATCTTTTATGAAGGAAGAACTCACGGAAAGAAATTTGTCATGTGATAATGAAATACGAAGTAGTTGGTAAGGAAAAAGAGCCTATGTGGAAGCTTAATTATATGCAGTACTTAAGTAATATACGCTCTGCAATAATCTATCAGCAGTGCTACATAATAATTCATACATTAAGCTACGAATGTACTTCTGTACTAATAGTTTTGACTGGCAAACTACAAACGTTCCTACAAAAACGAAAAGGGAGGAAGAAAATAAACGAGAATCAAAAGAAAATAAAAGCTGGCAGACAAGTCGAAGGTTCAACCGTTTTATGTATGGTGGCCATTTGTCTCCGCTTTGCCCTCGGGGTGGCAGGACGCGTCTCGACAAGGAGTTTTAGCCATTTTTGTAGGACTTTTTTCGTTTCCCCAGGCGAAATATAGGAGCTGGGACGGTTAATGAGTGTCCTCTAACGATGCAATTAGTTGCCAAAATGGTCTGCTTTGGTAGTTAAGCCGTTTACTCCGGCAATATTACGCAAACTGCAATTCTTGTTTTGAAGGAAATTTCGTGTTCTCAGTTCAAGGGAGAAAACTTTAGAGAAAGCTATTTTGTCTAGGTGTTCGAGATTCTAAAATAGCCATCATGTCTCGTAACATGGACACCCTAATATATTTTACTGATTGATGACTTCCGAAGTTATACCTTTTTCTAATGAATAAAAGTAAAGTAACAAAGTTGATGAGCCGGACACCCCGTAGGCATTACTTAAGGTTCTTTGCAGCGTACCTGCGGCCCCTAGTTGCAACCCTTTCCGTTCCTTTTACTGCACCTCCTTTCATATTCTCTTTCTTCCACCTTACTTTCCACCCTTTCCTGACAATTGATCCATAGTGCAACTGCGAGGTTTTCCTCCTGTTGCACCTTTCAGACCCTTTACTGTCAATTTCCGGTTGAGCGCTGAATGTCCTCATAGGTCACAGTGCTTGGCCGTTGGCCTAAATTCTGTATTCAGCCCAATTCAGTTCAATTCAGTCCGATAAGTCAGCCAGAGATCGAAACAAACTGCGTTGATATAAGATGGGATATTAGTAGCACGGTCAAATGACCTTAATATAACTCTAAGCGAACGAAGGGAAATCGTATTCTTTGATTTGTCCATCACTCACGAGACTCGAGCGCATCCTAATGCTGACGTCTTAGGAATAAAGAGAAACTGACCGGAAATGATTATTAAATTCGGTGTCTAAAGACACTTGTGTTCTTTTGTAAAGAGGCTAATTTTAACCCAATGTCAGTGGTATGCGATACAAGCAATCACTGAAAAGAGCTATAAGATATCATTGCGTAGCGTCTGATATCTTGTGAATATGTTTCAACAGGGATAACCAATATTCAAGGAAAAGGGGACCATAGATATTGTTTAAACATACAGTATTAAATTTGTCCTTCTACAGAATCTACAGGATCATTTACATCGCTGTTGAAATGATCATGACTGATGATTGAAGCCACTCACTAAAGACAGTGCCTGGACGGAAAAGTTAAGAAAAGACTGAGTGATAAATTTCTCAGTAAATATGTTAGTGAAGAAGTTGTTTGTGCTGCAGACAATGGTCTATCATTTGCTATGGTAACGGTGCCAACTAAGTTCCTTATAGCTTCATCCCTTTTCATCTTTCAAGAATCCATTGAATTTCCGCATCATCTGTTAGGTTTTTGTCTAAAGTGAGAAAGCCAACCACGTCATTCAGGCCGATAAACCAATTACCAAAGTAATAATGGATAACCTAACATATTTCTCAGAAATGGAAGATTTATTAAGCTGTATTAGTATTTACACGGAACTGATTAAGCAACCCCGTCATACAACGATGAAGACCTTGTTGTTTGGTGCCCCGCTAATTCTCCGTTGTTACCTTATACATACGCTTTGTTCAAACGCACGAGGAAAATAATCATTTGAAACCAGTAATTAGCTCTGTAGGCTCTGTCTCGTATAAACTTTTAAAATAGGAACTACATTAGGCACATATTTAATCAATTCTTTAGACCTAAGGGAAAAATTGAACGGGGTCACGATCATTCCCAACTGCAGACTAGTAAGTATTGGCTCCTGTTGTGTACAAAAGTGCCTACTTAATTGGTATTACAATATCACGAATATGAATTAACCGTACAGGATTTAACACTAACAGCCAGTCAGATTTTGGAATCAACTAAATGTCTTTGCGTCTGTAAGCTCATTCTGGATAGATAATCTATAAGCAAACGTTCGGTATAGCAATGGGTAAATCACCAGTTCTTTCAAATTTAGTCATGATGCCCCTTGAAAAAATATTTTCTTTCTAAGATACCTGTACCACGTTTTCGGTATGTAGGTGACATTTTGATTGTCATGTCTAAAAAACGTAGATGTAAATAACCTGTTTACATTTCACGCTAGAAATAGAAAGATGTTTGCCTGCCTTTTCAAGACATTGCTCTCAGACGAAAACAATTTCAGTGTAAATTTACCATATTTGGGATAACAACTAATAATTCAACTTATGTATATTGCTTTTCTGGACATCATATTGATATGAAAATCTGTATTTTCTCTAATATTCCTACAATCTTTACGTGTCCAGTCCTGAATTCCTTGATAAAGGACTACAGACCAATAGCAAAATAGGTAGGGATTTGTGCTATCAAGCTAATTTTAGGATTATTAGCATAATAAAGCTGTGAAAAAATCAAAATAAACGTAACAAGTCAGTTACCTAAGAACGCCCTTTGCTTACCTTATTCCATCAGTTTTGAGTCAAGTCAGTGTTCAACATATTCATTACAAATATAATATTTTCTAAACATTAGAAATTGGATTCCACAATAAGCTGTGGGTCCCGTTGCTAGGTAACCAGCTGGTTCTTAGCCACGTAAAATAAATCTAATCCTTCAGGTCAACCCTAGGAGAGCTGTTAGTCAGCTCAGTGGTCTGGTTAAACTAAGATATACTTAACTTTTTTTGTATGTGCACAAGAATAACAATATTGTTTATCAAACCCCTTGTCTGGACTGTGATTCATTTCACCTGGGCCAGGTAAGTAAGGAATTAAACGTCAAAACATATCAACGTAAATATGAAGATATAAATGGCCAAGAGAAAAATGCTACAGAACTGATTGATCCCACAGTAACGTAATAACAAGATGCAAAACGTATTGTGAACTGAAACCTAACAGCATCTGTATTAATACAGTTAACAATAGAAAATAACACTGATTTAATCCCAGGTCCATACACTCTTGACCCCATTCTGCACAAAATGATCGAAGGAAGTTTGAAAGAGAAACTAGAGAAAATCACTAACTCTTATTAATGACCTTTTCATCTTAGGTTTATCCAGTTACCTCACAGAATCCTAGACAATTGCTCCTAAGCCGAAAGCCTGCTACAAAGTAAAAGTCATGATCTTTTGTGTGATTTAAATTGGTTATATGCCACCATTTCATCTTAGTTATCTGGAAAACCGAGTCTCCTTTGAAATCTTTTGTTTCATTGGAAGTAGGTTGTTTGAAAAATCTTGGTAAAGGAGAAGATCTTGCACTACAATTTTCCAGTTCCCCGTGACCATATCCAGTGTTTACACACACACACACGTGTGTGTGTGTGTATGTATATATATATATATATATATATATATATATATATATATATATATATATATATATATATATATATATATATATATATATATAAAGACAAAATCCATGAAGGAAACAGAAACAGTGGAGTGCTACAAGGCCTTTCGATTATAGTCCTTTACTTAGAGAGACTGAAGAAATATAAAGAAAAAAATTTACAAAGAAAGGTCATATAAATGACAGATGGGGATTATAAAGGAAAAATATGAACCTGGAATTCAACACAATTGAAGAATTAGCAGACCTACCAAAACAGGGGTAATATTTAAGAGATTTGACAAAGGATTAGGCTCAATGTCTCAGAAGCAGGGACAAGGCAATTAAAAGTCTATACAAGGAAGGTGACTGACCACCAAGAAATGTAAAAAAGTACGACTCAGTAATTCTCATTTTGGTAAACAATAAAAAAAATTTTACAAGGTGAACATTTAAATATATATATATATATATATATATATATATATATATATATATATATATATATATATATATTAAACATACAAATACATAGAAAATATATAAAAGGAAACTAATTTTTAATTAAGTCAGTGATTTTATCTTTTAGGTCATTCTTGAGAATATTACTTATACAGGGGTCCAGATAATACATGGCAGGGCTAAGATTAAAATTACAACTGGAAGTAAGCTGTATAACAGCAGATTCTAAAAGATTTCGTGAAGAGAAATCTTTTGGTCTGGCAGTCACTGAAATTTCAGTCCAATTTATCCTCTGAGAGTTTTCACTTGAATGAATGAATATAGCATTGGATGTTTGATCAGTTTTGACAGAATACTTATGCTACTTAATCCATACAACTAAATTCTTGATTGGCCAATATAAAAATTTTATATATTATGTTGTTGTTTTCCTTAGGGCTATTTTTTTATTAACATTCCTTTTAGTGTGTTATTATTGGAAAAAACAAGGTTGACATTAAAAGATTTTAGCAATGATTTTATGTTTTCAAAACCATTAAAATAAGGCAAGCATGAATTTTCTTAGGGGTTGCTTTCTCCATGTTACTTTCATAATAGCACTTTTTGTGGGTCTCTATTATAACAAATATCTATTATATGTGAAAGATAACATAAATCTGTCCCCATTTTTCTTATGCATTCAATTTCTTGATCCAAATACTGGGGACTGACAATGCGCAATTCTCTTAAAAACATAGCAGAAAAAATGGATATTTTGATATTAAGGTGATGGCCTGAATAAAAATGGACTCAAGTTAAGTTGTTGGTTGGTTTCCTATAAATACTGGTTTCTGTGTATTGAAACATATAAGAAAGGGAGGCAATTGTCTTTTTCTAATTCTAAAGTAAACATAATGGATGGTACCTGGTTATTCGAATTAGAGAGTAAATCATTTACATCAATACTATCAGGCAAAACAGCTAGAATATCGTCAACATATCTGTACCACTTTAAAGGAGTATAAATGTTATAAGGTAAATATCGTTTTTCAAAGAATTCCTTATACAAGTTTGCTAGGGGTGGGGATAAAAGGTTGCCCATTGCCATACCAAATATTTGTTAGTAAAATTCACCATTGAATATAAAATTACAATCACAAATGCACAACCTAGTGAGTGAAATGAAAAGACTTACAGGTAGAGGTAATTCATGATGGAATCCAATACAATTGAAGAATTAGCAGACTTACCAAAACAGGGTTAATATGCAAGAGATGTTACAAAGGATTAGGCTCAACGGCTCAGAAGCAGGGACGGGACAATTCAGTTATACATACATACATACATACACACACACACACACACACACACACACACACACACATATATATATATATATATATATATATATATATATATATATATATATATATATATATA
>NC_089799.1:34934613-34947113 GCF_040412425.1 Macrobrachium rosenbergii | reverse complement strand
AACTCTTTAGCATTGCTGCCCCTGTACTGTTTACAAATATGATCTTATTACCATACATCTCTACTGCCTACCTTAAAATTTAAACAATTTACAAATTTCTCTTGATATTAAAGGATCAAATTTATACATCCCTTGACTGATATTCATATTATGGCTGTAACTTTCTTTTATAGAGCTAGATTCAATGATATTCCTTTCCAGTGCATTATTAGAATATACAATCTTTTTTGCCCCTTCCCAGTTGATAGCACGATTGTTCTCACTAACAAGTACAAAAATACCACTGTTCCCCTGTGCATATCTCACATTTTTTATGCTATTCTACTCTTTTCCAGTGCTTTACCCGTTTGGCCAATATAAAAGTTGTCACAAGACTTACAAGGAATTTTATGTACGCACACCCTCTAGTATTGTCGGGGGAGTTCTAGATAAGTACATGTTTCATTGTTTTATTGTTCTTAAATGCGACATTAACACCGAAATTCTTAAGAAGATTGGGGGATATCTTTCATATTATTATTATAAGGCAGTACAAGCACATTTTTTGTGTTGTAAGGTTCTTTTTGGTTTTGATACATAGTCTTTTTGCCGTTTCCAATGCACTGTTTAATACACTGTCAGGATATTTCAATTTCTTACTTGTATTCCTAATCTTATCTATTTCCCCATCAATATATTCAGGGCTACATGCACGTAATACTCTTAAAAACATGTGATGAAAACACTGATTTTTTAACTTTATTGGTTTGTCCGGAATAGAAATGCACATAGGAAGAAATAGTAGTGGGTTTTCTATACACACTATATTTAAACCCATTACTATTTCTTCGTATGAGGACATCCAAAAAGGGTAAGCACACATCATTTTCCATTTCCATAGTGAATTTAATTGATGGCACTAATTGATTTAACTTGGCAAAAAAATCATTTACATCTTCGTTCCCTGGCCATGCACAAATTATGTCGTCAACATACCTAAACCATATTACATTGCGTGGAATTATGTTGTTTAATATTTTATTTTAAAAAATTCCATATACAAGTTACTTAACACCGGGGATAGAGGTTTTTCCATTGGTGTACCAAAATTTTGTGATTACAATTTACCATTAAATTCAAATTTACATTTTTTTTTTTGGCAAGTCAAGCAAAATGAAAGTTGCAAAGTGACTTGAATGGGAAGAAAAATTAATAGCCAGGGTGATTTATTTTCGATTAACTTTTCTCCTCTGCCTTCTCAGTGTCAAGCTACTCACCACTTACAAAGCCTGTGTGAACAGGTACCTGGTTGCCACTTGCTCTATAACCTGGGTAATGTAGCCACCTTTAGTTTAGGGATCTGATTGTTGAAGGGGAAATGGGCTTTATGTCTGTTTATTCGATATCTGGGGAGTTTTGGCGTTATTGTTCCAATACCAGATGTAAGGCAAAAGGTACTGAACTTGTAAAATAACGGAACTCACTTGTCTCTTGTGGAGACAAAAATCGTCAGCAAATTTAATATAATGCAAAACGTACTTATCAAGTCAGACTATACTGCCCAGTCTTGATTATTACAGATATTACGAAAGCTTATTAACAGCTCTCCTAGGGCTGGCCCGAAGGATTAGACTTATTTTACGTGGCTAAGAACCAATTGGTTACTTAGCAACGGGACCTACAGCTTATTGTGGAATCCGAACCATGTTTATAGCGAGAAATGAATTTCTATCACCAGAAATAAATTCCTCTAACTCTTCATCAGCCGGCCAGGGGAATTGAACTCTGGCCCATCGAGTGACAGTCCGAAGTTCAACCGACTCAGCCAAGAAGGGCTGTAAGTTGAAATGTTTAGTAATGCGGTAAACTAAAAAAAAAGTATATAGTATTGAAATATTGTATTACACAAAATTTTGTTACAGCCATAATGACATGCATTTTTTACATGTTTTTTTTACTTAACGATTTCAGTGAGCGTACGTAATGGCATATACATATATGGATAAATTTCGTCATCTGAATTATTGTTGGCAGGAGGTATAACACAAATGTCGTAAAAACTTTATTTACCTTCAGTGAAATATATTTTTATATATATATATATATATATATATATATATATATATATATATATATATATATATATATATATATATATATATATATATATATATATATATATATATATATATATATATATATATATATATATATATATATATATATATATATATATATATATATATATATATACACAGCTCAGTGGTCTGGTTAAACTAAGGTATACTTAACTTTTTATATATATATACATATATATATATATATATATATATATATATATATATATATATATATATATATATATATATATATATATATATATAATGTTATTGGCATTTTTGCCTTTAAATTTTATAGTTACCCAAAATAGACTTTTTGGCATATCCAGAAATTATACAGACGCTGATTAGGCCTTGACATTAATGACCTGGTACCGCCATATCCCCTATCATATGACCGACGCATTTGGTTGATGGCAAGTGAATGTCGGTCATTAATCAAAATGAATGCCAATTTCGCTTTTGTAATTTGCATTGCTCACTGAATCATTCATATCAGCCATAGACCGCAACGAGTAAATTCCGTGTGGCTTGTTATAAAGGTTAACCTTAAAATAATTACGTCAGGTTCCGTTATAATGACTATGTCATTTTCTTATAATAATATCAGTTAAAACAATGCCGATTCTTTTAAAATGCTGAAATGTAAACCAAGGAAGTTGTTTCTTATCGAGTGATGCGTGCGAGATATGGAAAACATTTCCATTTATTTATCAACGGTCAATACAACTTCAATAGTGATATTTCCACTGGCCTAGAAACATCTCTCTTTCTCTTTTTTCAGTTTTTCCTTTTGAAACTTCACATCATTTATCGCGGAACCTCTCAGCATTCATTGCTTTTCTGTTCAAGTATAACGAATCACAAGTTGACGAAACTTTGAAGAATGGGAGACGGAAATGCTGGAAGTGTTATATTTAGGATTTCATTACTGTGGCTCTTCCTAAGGTCACATTTAAAGACGATTAGAGTCATCAGCATATATATATATATATATATATATATATATATATATATATATATATATATATATATATATATATATATATATATATATATATATATATATATATATATATATATATATATATATATATATATATATATATATATATATATATATATATACGAAGAAGAAGAGAAACGAGAAGGTGGTGCTAGGCCTTTCGACTTCTTGTCCTTTACTTAGCAGACTGCTAAGTAAAGGACAATAGGTCGAAAGGCCTAGCAGCACTCCATCGTTTTTCTTTTCCTTCGTGGCATTGTCTTTATTTATATATTCATCACGTTCCATATTTTGGTGATTCAGCTATACATGCATACATACATATATATATATATATATAATATATACATATATACATATATATATATATATATATATATATATATATATATATATATATATATATATATATATATATATATATATATGAGCTGTTCCCTTTAATGGAGGCTGGTTACTGGAAAACAAGACAATAGTCATAGACGAGTTCATATTTAAACTGCTGAAAATTGAATAAATATCTTGTGCAAAAACCTCCCGTGAAAGCAACCTTTCATCTACCGAGACAAGAGTTTCATTGTCAGCATTTTTAACACTGCGCATGCGCCATTAACCACATGTTTCACATATTTTTTTCATGCCGTGAATACTAAGACCTCTCTTTCCCAATACCTCTCCTGCTTCATCTGTCCAACAATTTCTAAGTCTTTCTCTCCTTCGCTTCAGCACTTGAACTAACCATCTACAAAAAAAAAAAACTCTGATCCAGTGTTCTACTTGTGCTAATATTCTTACTGCTTGTATATAATATTATCCCCACTTCGACACTTTTTCTTCCACTTGGGTTTATCAGCCACACTGCACTTCTATAAATGGCCGTTGGCTCAACAGTCTCTTTATATGCCTGGTTTTTTATCCCACAGAAACTACCATTTGTTTCTCAGTCTTTTGAAATCACGCTGCTGCCTTCCTTGCATCACCTATTTTGTACCCAGTTCTCTCAACCGGCCGTGAACTCTCATATATATATATATATATATATATATATATATATATATATATATATATATATATATATATATATATATATATATATATATATATATATATATATATATATATATATATATAAATACACACACACATTTATGCAAATATATTTTTATAGAGCATGGAGATTTCTGAGAGAGGGAGATAGATACATTTTAAAGGTATGCGCTGCTTTGATTTTTCGTGAATTAAATAAAGTTCTTACATTTCATAATTTCTTGTGACATAATATACTTATATAACATCAAATATCATGTTGTAATATTCTTCACAAGATTACTTAAAACAGCAAAGACATCAGCGTCTTTCCACCATTACTCGCTTTGCCTCCAATAACAAATGACATCAGTTCGTTTGCTCATTAGAATTTCTTTGTGATTTTTAATATTATGAACGTAAGTTATTATTAATTACTTTTCCCTTTATGCGAAGAATATATCTCAATATGAAAACGGAATAGAAAAGAAGAAAATTTTGCATAATCATACTTCGTTCAGGGTATTAAGTATTCAAGTAAATCACATGAAGAATATCAAGTTAAAAAACATTAGATATTCAGATGAGTGAAGATTATGAAGTGGGAACTTCCTAATACATAGAAAAAAATATGTGGAACCTTTATACCCTTACGTTTCAAACAACTTATACCTCAACACTATAAAGAAAAAAATCAGCGCAGTCCTTAGATAGTCCTTATCTTACGAATAATTTTTTTTTTTTTTTTACGAATTTCATGTTTCATCCAGTTACAGATATAAATATATTGTTGGAAGCCACATTCAATTTTTTATTCTTTTATTAAGCATTTTTTGCATAGAACATTTTATGTATAAATTTTTAGATTATTCGGCATTCATGATAAATTATTCTTTCAACTGCATATTGTAAAAGATTTAAATTTGCTATTAAAAGCTGTTTATTTTATCAGAATGGTTATTCAACCAGAAAAATCAAGGATGGTGTTGAAGGAGTTAAAATAAAGAATATTCAAATACAGAGATTTGTAAATTAAATCAAAACTGTACATTCCACAGAATTAAAATTTTAGTATTTTGGTGACAGAACATGTTTATAAAACTGAATAAATCCTTCATTTTTGTAAAACCTGCATCTCCATCTCTCATGCAACCTGTTTAATATCAGCAGACAGAAACCAGATATCTGGAGAGTGAGTTGTGTTACCTCTTCTAGCTGAAATTTATCAAGTAAGATCAGACTTTCTATACTCTTGACGAGGTTCAACCATCTACCAAGAAAAAAGAAAACACTGAATATTATGTAGGAACGCACAATTTTTCCTTGACGTAGAGGTCCTTTAAGAAAAAACTGCTTTTATTTTGATCTGTATTTCATTGCACCCTTTACTATTTTTTTTTTTTTATGTTTCTTTCTCATTCTTTGGAATTCATTCATTTTTACACTTTCAGTATCTTGAATTTTCCTCTCAACATATATCAGAAGACATAATCAGATACAAATGGCAAAGTGAAATAATTCAGTCATCTTCTATAGAAATCACAAAACAAATGCCAGTTCCAAAATTTTGCCTTAGACTGGTCAATATAGAACGGAACGATGAAAAAAGAGACAATTAAACAGGAAAAGGTAAGAAATAGTGAAAGATGCTGAAAATTTACAAAAATGCAAAATTCTTGAAATATCGAATGTAACACATTTTAAGTAGAATACCAGTGAAACAACGCATAAATAAGTTAAGTAGAACCAATGACATCAGTAAATAAGAACATCTTAAACATATCAGGGTTGCAATAAACAGCGAAAATAAACCAGAATTCAAACAGACAAGTGGAATAACTGTAACTGAATGGAATCGTGAAAGATTTTACACTCACTTTCTTGACCGGGAAAAACAGTCTTAAAAGATAAACTTGGAAAAACCAGTTATGAACATTTTCCGCTTAAGATTTTATAATTTAGTGTTTGTGAACCTTGCAAATGAATTACTTACTGAAAATAGACAAGAAGATTAAAACCGAGGTATTTTGGCTGTAAGTGACTTGAAGCTCTGATGTAAAACCTGGACTTGAAAACATTGTGGACTTCATTGAGATTTTGAAATTGGGTTTTGTTGAACGAAGGATGAAATGAGACAGTTAAAGCTCATATACACACATATGCATGCACACACACCCTCACACAAGGGGCCCATGTGGCCATCATTCAGAGTAGCTGTTTTGGATGACAGGCATAATACTGCGCAGCAGAAACAACACAGATTATGTGTTTATGAAAAGGCTAGCAAAAGTCCCTTAAACAAAATTCACCTACAGCGTAAAAAAAAAAAAAAAAACACTCCAGGTTATAAACTAACTTATCCTTGGGGTAAATGCAGCCCTCTTTAGTATACTGGAATGACAGGAACAGAACGTAGCCTTTATCTCACCTGCCAACTATGGAATAGTGCAGTCAGAAATCCCTTTACTGACACCTAATAACAATAACTTTGAAAAACAAGTGCATGACGCAAGCACAGTAATTCTTCAACCAAAGGAACAATCTGTTATTGATCTTTCACAAAATCTGCAGTTTTCAGATGTATACAGCTCAACATATCCAGTTGATTACGTAGCTACAGGGCAATGAAAATTCAAATTCCAAGAAAGTCCAATGGGCAATTCGTCTCAAGTTATGTCTTCCTACCCTACACTGGGAATTTATTTGGTGTTATTTTCCTTTGATGGGTTTAACAGACATCTGGTGGGTATCGAGATATTTTTTAACTTCATGCTTACCAAAACCTTTTGCTTTGTGTTCTCAGATCTAAGAGTCAGAGGTTTCTAAAGAGATAAACGAAAAGTATTCTCTTGGCATAGCCCAATCTCGAACGGAATTCCAGTGCAAAATTCTCCTGCCACCAAGATATCCAAAATTATATTTAATAAGATTATTGCTATAAGTGTACCTGTTGAGGTCTGATATTGTGACTAAGCGGAAATTTATTCATACTCACCATAAGGGTGCAAGTGAAAATATTTAAGGATTTGACTTAGGTAAAGGAATCAATATACTAGTATATAGAGCAAGATTAAGAATATTATGTTTACACACACACACACACACACACACACATACATATATATATATATATATATATATATATATATGTATATATATATAATATATAATATATAATATATAATATATATATATATATATATATATATATATATATATATATATATATATATATATATATATATATATAGTGTATATATATATATATATATATATATATATATATATATATATATATATATATATATATATATATATATATATATATATATATATTTAGTGTGTGTGTGTTTGTGTAAACATTTTCTAATGCACCCTCATGGCGAGTATGGATTAATCCCAGCTTTGGCACAAAATCAGATCTAGACAGGTACAATTGCAGTTAATATTTCATAAAATATAATTGTGGATGTCAATAGCACTGGAATTCCGTTCTTGCGAATGTCAAATCGAGAACATGCTATACCAAAAGAATACTGTTATATACTGAGTTCGCAGTCTGTAACTGTTGTGTGGATAAGTAAATGCATAATGGCTATTTAAAGATGATATCGCTGTTTACAAACTGTCGTAGTATGTTTGTTATGTTTAGCATCTTCCTTTCTAACTTCTTCTTGTTTTGTGAGCCGTGAAGGCAACATTTGTAGAACCACATTCGGCAATAAACAACTGACGGTGTTCTTCGGTATTTATTTTAAGCCAGTTAGTATATTACATGGCGCAGTGAGTTACGGAGACATTGCAAGATAAAAAAGGTTCTCCAGTAACACCGTGAGATACGAGCAGAAAAGAACCATGATAGCGAAAGATGATGATTTACATAATGAAGGTTTGACATTTACTGTGGATAATGCATCGAGCCTGGCCCGCGAAGATATCAATAATTATCTATCAATAATTGTCTACGTACTTTGGGATTCAACCATGGTGAGAAGGACAACACGGCAAGATTATCAGATTACTCCAAGCTGCTATAGAGCTGCCGTAGAGAAGGCCAAATGGTACAAACCCATACTGTATAATTCCGACTGCTTGGGAACTAAAGGATACTACCACAGGCACGAGTGATTCTATATTGCTTATTGTACAAATACTGCAACAGCCGATGCAATAGCAAGATGAGCGATTCCGACTCGAACAGCAGAATCGTGACCAACAATCAGGAGTTGTTCTTGAACGAATTGGGCTTCGTGTACCTCAAGAAGAAAATATCTTCTCACCAAGATCAACGGCGACGAGACACAACGACAAAAATTACTATTCAACCACCGGAACAACTTGAAGATGGTTTGACTTTAAAAACTTTCAAGAGGTGGGAGGCTAGTTTGGGAAATTACACTCAACTTGGTAAGTTGCATAAAAAATCACGTGAGGGCCAATTTGTTGCGTTTGGGATATTCGGCGAGTCAGAATTTTCCAAAGAATTCGTCATGCAACGGAATTCTAACGAACACTGAGATGACCTTGAGTGAAATCCTAGAAAATATTAGGTCACACCTTATTAAGGATCAAAAGAACGTTGCAGTAGACAGATACGAGTTTGTAAGATGGAAACAAGAACTTGGTGAGTAAAATGATGATTTTCTTGTTGACCTTAGGGAACAAGCTGAGGATGTTAGCCTTGCAGATATGACAGCTGATGAACGGACTGCGTCTGCGCGCGTGTTGATGGGTCTCTGTATATAAAATACGTACGTCTATATGGAAGCGGTTGCTGCCCATGATACGTTATAGAAATACGTAGATCAGCGCCTTGAACATACGCAACATTAATTGTAGCGCATTTGCACAGACTCTTTTGTCGAAAGTAATTCTTACCACTACTGTGCGCGTCAGTGTTTCTGAACATTTATTAAGTACGGCTGTCATTCCAACCACTGTTCCTGCTTTCCAGTTTTATTGTTTTCCAAAGCTGGGCTTGACTTTGCATATTCAGAAATGATATTGCTGATTGCGCTTCGAAATTAATGACGAGAGTAAAGCATATTTTGTACCTCACGGACGTCGCGTTCGCTCGATGACAAATAAAGCGCCTCATAAGCCTGAAACAAGCATCATTTTGTTTCTCTAACTCAGATTATTTCATATAGAATATTTATTTTGTTCCATTACTAGCGCCTAAGACCTGAGTTTTGGACGAGAAGACAACGCACAAAAATTATACTTTACTAAGTATCAGCCTTTGTCTTGATTTCTTTTAAATAACTTAGTTTTAAGTCCATAAAATAATTAATATTACAAACTAACTTCGATGGCACTCTTAGTAATCCTTAACTAGTAAAAGTAATCTGAAGAAAAGTGTTATAAATAATAAACGTCAAATTGGACGAGGCTACAGTCACACCTTCCGCCTCAATCACCAAAAAAAACAAGTAAGACTAATTTCCTTTAGCTCTTAAACTCACTGTTGTAGTGAGTCTAAATGTTCCTTAGGATAACTAAAGATGAAAAACAATGATGAACTAAGACTTCACCGTCAGGTAAAAAATAAAAAAAAACAGCTACTGAATATTCATTCCTTCTCAACCACCAATGTTGATGATGATTAATGAAGAGTTTGATCATTTCCGTGAAGAAATCGCGCGATAAATATTACAAAGAGAAGATTTCACACCATGTAAGGAAGAATCATATCACTTTCCATTCTCTATAAGTGGATATGAATCAGCATAAGCAAATTTAAGGGGGATCTCCTAAACCTAATGACTTCCATGAATCATGACTGGACATGCTCCTGAAATGCAGTACATTATTGAGAGAATTAATTGGGGATCACAACTCTTCAAAAATTAAGGAACTTCTGAGAATAATACACTTCTCAACTAAGGGTGAAACAGCTTATTAGTGACCAATTAACGGGCGTATTATATTAGCGTCATATCCACGTAAAATTAAGAAGTGATTATTAATGTAAGGATTATGTGGTACCTGGGGTATTACAATCATACTTCACAGGTTCAGTTTGTCTTCATTAACAGATGATCCGCTACAATTATGGCTGTCTGGATGGAATCCCGTGTATGTGAATCCTCTGAGTCGACCCAGCATCATGCCATGTCATCGTACAGACAAGTAATTAGAGAAGAGTTTCATAACTACAAGTTAACAGGATATGAACTTCGTTTATAAAATTCTTATTCGAAGATTTCAGGAACAAGAAGGTTCAGTTATCAAGAGAGAGTATCTAGCAGTATCGTTCTAATTGCTGCTGTCTTTGCAGATCACAGAGAGTATTTCCCAAAATCAAACTTTTGCCTTAATTGATGATCATTTTTTTTTTATCTTTATTTCCTCCTGGACTGGAGAGTATGGAATATAGAATATGTAGAAATGTGTTGCTGAAACGTTCTCTGCATCATGAAAATTGGTTTATTACTGTCACACACACACACACACACATTTATATATATATATATATATATATATATATATATATATATATATATATATATATATATATATATATATATATATATATATTATATATTATATATATATATATATATATATACATATATATATAAATATATATAAATATATATATATATATATATATATATATATATATATATATATATATATATATATATATATATATATATATATATATATATATATATATATATATATATATATATATATATATATATATATATATATATATATATATATATATATATATATATATATATAAGAGGCATTGAATTCTGAGAGATTTCTAGAACTAGGCTGAGAATTTCATGAGTGACAAATACCATATTATCTACTTTATACATTTAATAACTGACTTCCCTGGATTTTTCACTTACTTGCTATGCAAGCAAATTGTATGAAAGACTTGAATCCGTTGAAAGTCCTCTCTATTACCGTTTGTGGTGCAGATCATAACTGGTTTTTCTAAAAGTGCACGAGGGCAATGGATGTGAAATGTTTATGATTTCCCTCGTCACAAGAATGAAATTTTTAATGTTAGAATCGAGATAGCCGCAGTGTCCTTCAATTCTTCATTTTTCGAGTGTGTGTTCACGAAGTTTGAAAATGCTCAATTTAGATGACAATTCATTATTTTGATGGTTCAGAGCTGGAAGAGGTTCACTCAGGATTGAGGTCTTTTTTTTTCTACATAATACTATAACAACTGTATTACAGGGAAATATTAATTTCATATCTGCTAAAATATTAATATTTTGTATGGTACCTATGTAATATTTTGCAACTCCACCTTTGTATTTATAGTGGAATACTTGGAATTTCCTCAAGTCTGTAAAGAAAGGAAGTAATAACATGCGTCAGCACACAAGAGAGCGGTGTATATTCAGTGAATGCCAACAATTCGAAATCTAATGCTAGTGTTATGAGGAATAGCTTGTTCTGAAACTGACTGCCGCGTCTCTTTCTGCAGAAAGGCCTCTTTGCTGCGGAACACTATTACATAAGAAAAAAAAAATATCCGCCATAAAATAAATTTCATTTTACAGATTCCCAAACTGTACATCCAGCTACATGTGCTGTGCGGATATTTCTAAATTTTCTGTGTCGATATTTTTTTTAATTGCCATTGGTAAGAAGTCAGTTTTTGTTGGGTACCAACACATATATGTGTGTATGAAATGAAAGAGCAGGCAAATTAGTTAAGAGCATGTCAATAAACAAAAGGTTAGGAAGGACCATTTCGCCATTTAGAACGCTTTTGGGCATAAATTTCACATATATTGTAGAATACTATAAATTATAGTAACTAGAAGAATTTTTTGGCCGTTTCGGAATTTCCATTAATGAATTAAGTAATAATGCGCCCAAAAATTATAACGATGCTAAACTTACATCTGTTTAAGTTTAAATCTCTAACGAATATTCAAAGGATAATAGGGATTCATTTTACTTTTAAATATTCCCCTCAATTTTTAGTTTTTTGTAAAAGACAACTATTGAAATCGCCGCACTTTTTCTCTCCGCCCTCAGATCTTAAAATCTACCGAGGCTAGAGGGCTGCAAATTGGTGTGTTGATCATCCACCCTCCAATCATCAAACATATCAAATAGCAGCCCTCTAGCTTCAGCAGTTTTTATTTTATTTAAGGTTAAAGTTAGCCATGATCGTGCGTCTGACACCACTACAGGTGCCAGCAACACAGGCCAACAACGAGCCGTGGCTGAAAGTATCATGAGCCACGGGTGAGAGTTTCATGGACAGTGGCTGAGAGTTTCATACAGCATTATATGCTGCACAGAAAACTCTATTGTGCCGAAAAAACTTCGGCGCATTTTTTAATTCTTTTTATTTAATTCAGTTGGTTATCTGTCAGAGT
>NC_089799.1:34924613-34929613 GCF_040412425.1 Macrobrachium rosenbergii | reverse complement strand
TATGGGTGGAAATTTGTCTTAATTAAAGGTAATCTTTATATTTGCCAAGGCGTTTTCCTTCGTCTTAAATTTTCACTCTGTCTTGGGCAAAAAAACTTGATAAAACTGATGTGCGCCTCGTAATTAGGACATAATTCAGGTTAATTACCTCCTCTCGGTAAAATAATTTATATTTAATCCTCTCCTGAGTCACTATTGATGTAAAGATACCATATTATATTTGTATGTATGTATGTATGTATGTATGTATGTCTTTATATATATAGAAATCACAATAGGTGATGCTTAAAATTCAAATGAAATTTACCACAAGGGAGAAGTAAAGCAAAAGTTTGGATCCCAGGGTAGCTTTCGATTCAGGTATTTTTTTCATTACTGACAGAGAAGATTAAAACTATTAACAGCAGTGATGGCGATTAATCATTCTTCATGCTTAATAAACGGATGTTGGGTTTTGTTTACGAAATACTGCCAGTCCTTATACCTTGGTAATCTATCGGTAGAAATTTAACACGTATAATTTTCTTTATCTTTTTATTTCGACCATACAAGCTACACTGCTAAAGATGTGTATGTTATATGTATTTTATTTGTAGTAAAAGGATGAGATTCACAGATTCCTTGGCGGAGATTTGTGATTTTTTTAGTTCTCGGCTAGACTTACTATCAAAACTATACAATCTTTTTATTTCCTTTTCAGTAGATGGTATGATGGTTTTCTCTGACAGAAGTGAAAATTGTCCTGTTATTCTCTGCATTTCTTATTCATTTTTTGAGTTATTTCCCAGTTTATCGATGGAGAATTTGCTGCATGACTTACGTCGAATTTGTTATACACATCCATTACCATCATCTGGAAAGTTTTTCATACTTATGACACGTAAAATCGTGTTTTTAGTACAGGATGAACATCTTTAAACTTTTTACTAAAAGGCACCAGAAAAAAAAAATTATTGAAGGGTTTTCTCTTGGTATGATAAAATCTTTTTTTCCATTCTTAGTGCATCGTCCGTTACAAAAAAAAAGATATTTCATTTTCTTCATAAAATTCTACTAGTTGTTTCTATTTTTAAATTTCTATTTACCCAAGGCTTCATGCAAGTAACGCCTTTAAAACCTGGTTGTGAATACTGGTTTCCTTAATTTACTGCTGTGGCCAGAACAAGAATAACATTAGGCATTAGAGGAAATAAAGGTAGTATATTCTTACAGAGTTAATTTAAATTTAATATTACCACTACGTACACAGCAATCCAAAGAATGTAGGCAGTAATCATTTCAATTTATAAAGCAAATGCTTGCTTCGACAGATGCTCAATGGGTTTTACCAGGGCTCACTTGAATCGTTCCGCCTTCCTCACAAATGCAACTGTAGTCCCCAAGCTTGTAACGGAAATCACGGAATGTGTTAACATTTTCGTTTCCTAACCAGTACATATGTTATCACTACATCTAATCAATGGTCGTTCTCTGGAAAAATATCGCTCAATATCCTACTCTAAAAAAAAAAAAAAAAAAATCCACGAATAAATTGCTTAATATATTGATGGGATATTTCACATGGGCCTACGAAAATATTTAGAGGAATATTTTCCGCTCAATTTGTATTCACTATCTTTTACATGTCATACTGAGTATTCTGAAGAGAATAATATATCAAACGTTGACTACCTGTGTTATCAGAAAAGAAGTAAAAAATGCGCCGAAATTTCTTCAGCGCAATCGAGTTTTCTTTACAGCATATAATTGAGGCCACCGAAAATAGATCTATCTTTCGATGGTCTCGGTATAAGGCTGTATGAGCAGCGACCCATGAATCTTTAACCATGGCCCTGTGGTAGCTTGTCCTATATCGTTGCCAGATGCACGATTATGTCTAATTTAACCTTAAATAAAATAAAAACTACTGAGGCTAGAGGGCTGCAATTTGGTACGCTTGATGATTGGAGGGTGGATGATCAAAATACCAATTTGCAGCCCTCTAGCCTCAGTCGTTTTTAAGATCTGAGGGCGGACTGACAGACAATGTGGTAGCTTGTCCTATACCGTTGCCAGATGCACGATTATGTCTAATTTAACCTTAAATAAAATAAAAACTACTGAAGCTAGAGGGCTGCAATTTGGTACGCTTGATGATTGGAGGGTGGATGATCAAAATACCAATTTGCAGCCCTCTAGCCTCAGTAGTTTTTAAGATCTGAGGGTGGACTGACAGACAAAGCCGGCACAATAGTTTTTTTTACAAAAACTAAAAATAACACCACATCGAAACCCACGAGCTTGGAATGACAAATATTTACATTGCTTAATACATTAATCAAGTCTGCATTATTATTTATATTTTAATCTGAATTGGCTTCCACCAATTGACTAAGAATATCGCCAACAGATATTGATAATTTGTTCACATCTTCATCAGTATGAAGTAGCTGCATTAAAAAAAAAAAACCGTAGTAATTCAGTTATTTCCACACTATTCACTGATGCCACTCGATAGAATCATATCAAATTTTGGACTATTCGTGTCGTAGACAAGTTAACGACATAATCCTGATTGGATTTGGTGGTCCAGCGACTTCCTTGAATCAACCGTTTCTTTTGTGTCACGCTTTTGTTTAGCAGTGTATGTCGCGAGATATCCTTCTGCATTAATGATTCTGAGCATTCAAAATGTCTTCTCTCTCTCTGAACTTCGTTAAATGAGTTTTGTTTGCCTCCTCCTCGGTGGCATGCTTTATATTACGATTTTTTTTTTCAACTTTCAGAAATGGCCGGTATTCCATTAACAACGAAGCTTCTGTTATCGCTGATAATTCCTAAATAAAAAAAATGTACGCAGAAAGACTGGAAGAGCATCGCTTTCATGTAGCCCAGAAAAATAAACAGATGAAGAAATAGATGCGATTAGAAATTCAGGAAAGATATCAAAATATCCTGTATTGGGCGAGACGATACGCCGACAACGGCAAATAAATAAAAAGAAAGAATGTTTTCTTCTGTTCATAACGTTTGATATATTGTCATTTGATAATTTAAATGAGTGCCCCCTTCCCCACAATATCTTGATTGTAGATATATATCTAGGAACAATAATGAGCGAAAGAGGAACCTAAAAAAACTCCCCTGCCAACACCAAAGACTGCATATCCAACCCAGTTCAAATCATGTGGTAAATACAAAATTACTGGCGAAAAGCGTTTGTCAACATGAAAAACGCATACGGCATCAACAGAATAACGACACAGTTGTCGTTCGTGCTAGGAAAAGCAATTATCATCTGGTTCTGAAAGGCTCCAGAAATGTTTGAATTTTTCCTGAAACCCAGTGTATGGCAGATCTCTTCGACCATGTACTACTGTGCATTTCAGGCCGTGTCTAATTGGTTTTCGTCGGTAAAATCTTTCCAACGCATCGGATATGGATCGTATTTTGGAAATAGCTATTTGAAGCCACGGCCTAATTGGCAAAAATATGCACTGATGTCTAATGTTGGTAATTAAGGCACTTATCGCAGCAAATCACAGAAATTTCAAGGAAAACTTAGCTAAATTTAGTAAGCGCCCAGAGGGAGGCTAGCGAAACGTCATTACTGAAGGCCCTCCCACTCATTGATACTGTAGTATGACGTACTTTACTAGACACCCCGCCCATATACTTTATGAATGAAGACTCAGATGTTAGTAGAAGTAGTAATAGTAGTAGTATGTGGGATTCTTTTATTGTTTCACACACACAAACACCTACTCTCTCTCTCTCTCTCTCTCTCTCTCTCTCTCTCTCTCTCTCTCTCTCTCTCTCTCTCTCTCTCTCTCTCATCTTTTCGATGAATCATGTCACTTAAGTAAAGTACAATGAAGGAATGGGCATCAAATGAGAATATTAATTCTGTAATACAGTTCCTTGGCGCAATTCACGTTTCCTTTAGCTTGAAATATGCACCTAGTCTTACAGTAACACCCTGTGAAAACCATTGTTACCCTGGGGTTTCAGTTGCTTCATATTGTCTCCTCAAAAGTTCCGGTTGACGTGTACCTGCTTAGTCCTGCTAGATGAATGTAACGTAACGCAAGTGTTTTAACCTTAACTTCCTTAATGAATGATCAATCCCATAATAAATCCAAAGTATATAGTATATCACACAACTCCCCATTTATTATTCTGTGTGTGTGTCTCTGTGAAAGTTTCGCTGTTTCTGTACTTGATTCATTTACTTGAAACTGACACTAATGTTTGTTGTAGGGTTGTTGAGTGGTTATCAGTGAGTCTATGTATTCCCGGTTTTATCTATGTTTATTTTTTATGAATTTGAAGTTACACATTCTTTCAATTGTTCTGAATATTTCATTTACATCGTTTATTACCCTATATAGATATTTCGTTTAATCGTAACTACATTGTAGTGCTGAATGATACTCGTAACTCATAGTCCAAGTGCTTGGGCTATGCCCTAATTTTTATAATCCACTAACCCATTGTTTCTACTGAACTTTTTTGAAACTGAAGGAAGTATAAAAAAAAATCTTGTAATATAAAATTATGTAAAAGGATATGCTGTTGTTTCTTTAAGTTAGGATTAAGACAGCTTTGTGTGAATCGGGGACTTCCGCTTTGAGCAGACCAGAGTGAAGAACTTTCGATTTCAATATGATTGTGTTTCACCAGCTCCAAAAGTTTCGTATAACTGATCAAGAAAAGTAAATAGCAATTGGGTTACAACTGCTGTGTATTCCTACAGTCATCGTAAAATTGTACAATGAAAACAATAATGCTACCATATGTATATTTACCAAATTCCTTTGTTATAATGTTGTTATATTTATACAATATACCAAATTCTTATTCATTGCCCGTGGTATCACCAATGGAAACTGTAATTTTATCGTTATTCTCAACAAGTCTCAGCAACGGTCAAATATTTGTGTTTCTACGATCATTACCACACTACTGGGAAAACTGCTATTAAGCCTGATGTCATACTTTACGTCACAACTAGCCTCCCT